>NW_024749779.1:1629891-1724891 GCF_018991925.1 Homarus americanus
AAGAGAAGCTTATGTACACTGTCAGAGAGAGGGTTACCACTAACGAGTAAAACACCACTAACTAACTCCTTCCCCGTGCTTGTATTACACGGCTGTCTGAAGAGAGAGAGAGAGAGAGAGAGAGAGAGAGAGAGAGAGAGAGAGAGAGAACAAACGCGAAAATTAAATTGAAAAAGGGTGTGAGAGAAGTAATAGATGAAGAAAGGCAATATTGATAAACTAGGAATAAGAGGAGGAGGAGGGGGGGAGAAAAGGGTAAACAACTGGCGAATTCTCATCCGGTTAACGAGCGTAAGCGAGTTCCATCACACCAAAGAAAACGCACGAGAACGCTTCAAGAACTGTGCTAACTAATGGTTTCTGGAGCTCTTGGGGAAGGTTCAACACATAGAGATGGAATTCAAACTATTGTGGTTATTGTGGCCTCAGCGACACGGCGGAGGGAGACAGACGGCCTTTAAGAGACAGTAGTAATGTCACACGCACACACACACACAAGAGGAGGACCGAGCTGGTTGAAAATCATGTATGCAAACTTGTTTTATTTACATCTGTGGAGGTTCACGTCTGCCCTATTGGTTGACGCCAGATTCATCGTGATTGGCGGAGTGGGGTGCATGTTGATGTGTGTACGTGTATCACAAAACAAACATACACACACACACACACACACACACACATACTGGTGTGTGTGTGTGTGTGTGTGTGTGTTCGTGCGTGCTTGTAATAATAATAATAATAATAATAATAATAATAATAATAATAATAATAATAAACGGTCTAGTAAAAGAGCATGACAGCACACAGAGAAATATTCAATAAAATGTGTGTACGTAAATAAAGACATTTATAAATACTCGTACATAATGATATTTACCAGGTATACGTAGACATGCATAAAACATAAGTATACAGTGCATAAGAACCCAACACACAAATCAAATCGAACACACAAAAACAGACACACAGTCCCTATGTTAAAATGCCCTGTAGTATAACTTTCTCCCCACCTAGTTATTATTTATCACATTTGTATCACTTATGTTAATTAAATATTATTAGTCAATTAAATGACCCCATTTCCCAATTATGTAACTGTCAATTTTCAGTCTGCCGTCTGCCATGCTCTTCCAGAAAACCGTTAATTATTATTATTATTATTATTATTATTATTATTATTATTATTATTACACACTGACACAAGGAGATTTCAGACTACTATTAACATTTTACTCACTGTGCTGTATGAGGGACGGACCAGGAAACGCCATTACTGTACCTGCCTTTATGCACCACTTTTTTAGCCACAAAGAAACCCGTAATTTTGCTGACAAATTTGTATGATTTCCCTGTTATTATACTGAGTCTCAAATTACACACACAACTTGGAATACTCTCCAGTTACATGATATCCTGAGAATCATTATAAAGTTTGGCGCATACAAGAGAACGTACGGAACTAGAATTTTAATAATATCTGAATGATGAACGTAATGAAATAATAAAATAATTGTTATAATAATAGTAATAACATTATAAATAGTGGTTCTACAGTACTAATAAGAACATTTTTTTAGATCACTATCTATAAAACTGTTCAAGGTGTTTATAACATAGCAATATTATATTTAATGAATAAGAGACACAGAGAGACACAACACCAGCGTAATTGTCAAAAATAATCACAGAGGCGTTCTTGTTACCTGAGACCGGCCGAAGAAATTTTGGGGGGGGGGCCTGATGGAGGTAATGTTGCATTATAAAAGCTCAGAGGCTCAGAGTGCTAGTCCGGGATATTTATAATATTGATAGGTCGAGGTTATGTAAGATGGACTCAACAGGTTCTCTCTTAGGTGAGGAAAGAGTGTTATTAAGTTTAGCTCTTCAAAACAGTGACTTTTGAATTATCGGTACAATTGGGAAGTGGGGATAATGATTGGGAATGTGCAAAAAATGAAAATTTCCAAGGAAGGTAAAAAAGCATTAAAGAGATGATCCCCAGAACGATAACGCAGCCAACCACCAAACTCTTCACGTCCACAATTCGCAGACCATTAGTCTTTGTCTGCCAAAATATCAGAAACATTTAATATATATTATTTTTTCTTCAAAAAAGGTGATACTACCGCTACTACTTTTTAATGCCCTCCAACCTCCCCTTATAGACATACCTTCTCCACTCATTTTATTACCCAACTCTCCTAATACCAAAGTAACTACCCTAGCTCAGTTAGTCAAGCCACAGATCTATGTGGTATTCGGTGACTGTTGCCTCGTAGTCTATGTCTGCGCTTGTTGATTTATGGGCCGAAGATCTTGTTCCCCTGAGAAAGAGTAGAGCAGACCTGAGCAAAGAGAATGATAGGCGACATTCAAGCAGGTCACGACGAAACTTCTGGGTTGCTGCTTCTGCTTTGATAACACCTTAGGTAGTCTGGCATGCAAGCACTTTGCACTAGGTCCCATCCCTCACCGATGTTGTCAACGCCAGAAGAGTAAAGCTGGCGTGGTCCACGTTCTGGATTCTCTTTGCACTTTCTTTGTTCTTTTCTTTCTCATTTCACAGTGACATGCGGCCAGGGAATCGAATATATAAATATATAAAAAGGCTCGCTGTCCCCTGTTCTAGAATCATCGAAAAGTGACGTCCACACGGGCTTCGTTAGCTGTGTTGGTATTCCGGTGAAGGAAACCCTCTCCATTCAGTGAGACGAGAGTCGGGTCCACAGTGACGTCACGGCATAACTCCTTCGACATGCTGTGAGATCCCTTACTTCGTCTTGCCTCATGGAAACGACACCTTCCTTCTTGCACACCACAAACTACGCGATAACCATGTGTGAACATTATCCTGTGATACTGTTCTTGTTTCGATATCATGGAAGGAGAGGGATAGAAATAAAGGGATCAAAGGGTGAAGGAGTGATAAGAAGAGAGGGATAACGAGAGTAGAGTGAACATAAGAGGAATGGGAGGTAGTGAGGCAAAAGAGTGACACTGGAGGATAGATGATGGGGGATAAGAGACGAAGGATGGGAAGTGTGGATAGGGAGAGAGGCGAGGGAGGGTGAGAGACTTAATGTATCTTCATCAGCTACCTAGAAGGGTTCTCTTTTTTAATCATCTTTTAAATCATGCTTACGTTTATTACACTACGTTTGCTCATAAGGCAAATAAATATATAATAAATCTTAAAATTACTATTTGGTAAAAATTCAATAATCGGCCTTATTTAACAAATGAAAAACGTGCATTTAACTGACCTACTTCCACAATATTCCATTTATATAATAAGCCTATAAATTTATATACAATTACAGTGGGTAGTGAGTGATGTTCTAATATGCTCTAATTTAATACTCTAAACTTAATTCATTCACATTATTAACCTAAACTTTCCCAGGCTTATTCCAACATGTTTCAGTTTTCATTTATTAAGGAGTAATTTAGCTCTGCATTATGTCTGTTTATTAAAAATGTTACTTGAAGGTATATTGTCAGTGCTGGGCTACGGGACCCTGTTTTCACTGTAAGAAATATATATTAGCATCGCTATGTTTATTCTGTTACTTAATAAATTTAATAAACTAATTTCGTTTATAGCAAATTAATTTGTTCACTACAGTAGGTTTATTCAGCCATTTGTAGAGCTGTTGCTTATGGTGAGAAACCCATTTTGAAACATTTCTCATTCTAGAAAATAAGCCAGTTTACAAACCATCACTTACTCTCCAATAACAGATCATTCACAATACAATATCTACATTTCCCCATTCAACCTTTACGACATTATTCACTTAGGTCAATGGCATATAACATAATCTCCCCCTCCTGAGCTAAAGAAACAAATGCAGATCACAAGACAGAAATTATTTGATAGAAAGATATAATAATTGACAAATATAAACTCTTATAGTCAAGATGATGTGTAACTGAAGGTTATAACGAAATTTATTCGCTTTAAGTAGACCCTCCATCTGTGCCGGCAAACAAAATAATAATGACACACACACACACACACACACACCTGAACACTTCCAACTACTATGTGTCACAGCCAGATCAGTGTGAGTTCTAAGAGAAGTCCCAACCAGCTTGTTCACTTGAAGGCGTGAAAGTTCAACCACAGAAAGGTCGCACTAAAACAACAACATATCCACAGCATAGCCACAGCAACTCAACCACAGTGAGGTCAAAGCTCATGCATTGCAAGGCTACAAAAATGAGATTAAAGTATAATTATAGCTCATTACGACTCGAGCACATCGAGGTCATGGTGAGGCCACAACAGGGTCACAGCGACACTGAAACTCTAGGAGGAACTTACAGCAAGGTCATGGAGTAGGGACGCAGTACTTGTACGTACAGTATGGGAGAAGCCTCTTTGCATCCAGCGGACGGGTAGATAAAATGATCACAGGACCCTAGCGCCTCCCTCTACCATGACTGACTGGCGATGAGAGGCGGTGACTGTGGAGGGGGTCGCCACTGATTGGGGATGATAGGCGGGGATTGGTTCTGTTAGGGGAGGGGTCGTCTATGATTGGAAAATTGGTCCTATTGGAAAAGGGATCGTCATTGATCGTCGACGAAAGGTGAAGATTGATGTTGCTGCTGAGGGAGGAGTCACCTATGATTAGAGGAATGGTGTTGTTTGGGGGATGAAAGGCGGGATTGATGTTGTTGAGGGAAAAGATGGATCTGATTGGATATGGGGGGATTGGTGCTAAGGGTCGAGGATGGCCATAAAACACCACCATGACACCCAATCAATACGGCGAAGGATAAAATGAAGATTAGATGGCGCATCTTGGAGTGACCTGGGGAACTAATGTTACACAGGGGGAAAATGAGATGGCCGGCAGTGTGTTGGTCTATGTGAGACAGAAGGGGAAAAAATTATATATATATATATATATATATATATATATATATATATATATATATATATATATATATATATATATATATATATATATATATATATATATGAATAAAATTAAACACGAGAGAGAGCAACACTACCTAGTAAATGGGTACCGCAGCTAAATCGTAGGCCAGAGAGTTAGGGAGGGACGCCAGCTTTAATTACTAGCTGGGATTCTTGGCAAGCAATTAAGCTCTATTGGCATTTTTCCTGCCATTACGGCACCACCGGGGATCAGCCCATTATCCTCCACGCATTTTACTCTACAAATGGGTTTCCGAGAGCATGTCCCTAGTGTTTCTTTTTTCACTTAATTACGGCAGATACGATATACTGTACTTGAAGACCCACTTTTTCCCGTGTTTACTATAAAATGAGGCAACTTTTGAGGGAACACGTAAAATTGTTTCTTCGGGGACATACTGTTCGTGTATACTGTATACCTGGACCGGCATAAAACATGCTGACAAAGAAATGTTTTATTTTTTATATGCAAATGAACAACAAAATTCAGGAGGTGTAGGTCCCGTGGTACCTATGATATTGCCGGCATGTATTAAAATTTTCCTCGTCCACATTCTCGTTGCTGGGAGTGGAAAAAAAATATTAGATTTCTTTTTTCTTTTTTCTTTAAGAAATAAAAATCCTGTTTTCCCGGAGGTGGATGTTCAGTCTTTCTAGTTTCTCTGATTGATTAACTAGACCAGTAGTCAAGCGATGTTGCACGAGAGATTATGATTATAAAGATTGTTGTCATACTTCAGAAAGTCTCAATCATTCTTTAGGCTCTTCCTTTTTGCCTGGAACAACAGTCAAGTGATGATATGGGAGGAACCAGCAGGGCGATGGTCTTCAAATGCTATACAGTCTTAGCCCCCCGCTCTGAGAAGCGAAAAATCAACACACACACACACACACACAAACTTCTACGATACTTTCCTTCTGGTACATTTATCCTGATAACCAGCAGAAGACACAGAAAGCGACAGGCAGCTTCACTATCTATTAGTCAGCAGGGTGAGGGAGGGAGGGAGGGAGGGGGGAAAGTTAGTGATGGGCTGTAACACACCTCAACTTTTTCGTTCGGTAGAGATCTCTTAATAAAAGGAGTTTGGGAGGTCAGTAAAGACATACTTGGGGATGGGAGGAGTGGGGACAAGAGGGTAGGAGGATAGTTAGTGTGGAAGGGATAATAAAGAGAAGGATGGAGTAGGAAGTGAGAGGTCAAGGGTGTTGTGCTGACCAGGAGGGGGACAGGAAGTAAGCTGGGGAAGGTGGGGGGGGGGTGGATTATGGGGTTAGTGCCTATTACAATGGTGGGGTGATATGATGATTATGGGGGGTTGATAGAAGGGAGGTGGTTAATGGGTATAGAGGACTGGTAAAGGGATGGGGTTAGACGCTGATCATAGGGGAAAGACAGAGAAAAGAAGGATAGTAGAGGAGCTGATGGCTGTAATGGAATGGTGAAAAGGGTGAGGAGGTTGGAAGGAAGGTGGTGTGGATGTGCAGGTAGGAAGGGAGAGAGTGGAAGGTTGGGAAGGTTGTAGGGATAGGGGACTTGGTAAGCAGAGAGAAGGAGTGTGTGTGGGGTGTGGTAGCAGAGGGCACAAGCCATGGGGGAAGGTCAGATGTGGGTGGTGGGAGAGTTAACGGGGTCGGTGATTAACCCTTTCAGTGCCCAATTAGGGTCGATATCCTGTACGCAAAATAAAAAAAAAAACAGCCCAATATCTGAGTTTATAAATCCTTTGATAATAATTATCTAGCGTAGAATTTGTAATAAAACGACAGACACCGCCAATTTAGTTTTTCAAAAGGCAGCCAGAAATAGCGATATAAAAACATCATAAAAAACATCCTATTTTCAGCTGAATGGTACATAAAACATAACAAAAAAACATATACTGTACATTAACTTCATCTGAAAAAGTTTACATGTATTGTACTGAAATAAATACCTTCATCTCAAGTAAATACGTGACACTTACCTTCAGAAGAAATAAGCTTTGCATTTAAGTTAACACAGAAAAAAAAATACACATGTACAGTTGCAGCCATATATTCTCTGCCAGGCACTTTGGCTAACCCGGTTATGTGGCAATCTAGAGACTACGTACACACCAATACACACTGAGGAACGGCCGGGACCATCGTTTAAGCATCTGTTGGTAGATTTAAACGAACCAAATATGAATAAACCACACAGGTGCTGCAAAATTAAAGAACAACAATGCATTTATGACAAACAATACCCGGACTGCATCACAAACAGTAAAGTTCACAGACAAAATTAAAACAGGAAATATTTGATACACTATACATGAGGAAAATGAACAGGAGAATAATTTACAAACTTAAACATAGAAACTGGTTAAACATTGCACACCAGGAACAGAAATGGTATAGTGAAAACAGACACGTAGTAATAAATCAAAGTGCGACAACAGTTTTAAAGACAACGATATAAAGGAGAATGGTGGTGTGTCAGGTGGTAGTGGGAGATGGGTGTCTTCAGTTCCAGATCGTCTACTGGAACCGAGTGAGAAGGAATGGCGCTGGGCTCTCTATTAAGGTATATTTCTCCTGCTTTTTATTTATGTTTGTAACTTTTGAAATGTATAAATAAATTACTTTCACCAAGCAATGAAATCTCATCTTCCTATCCTAATAATGTATTATAGAAGTAGCATTAAATGTTCGCTTGAAAAATGGAGGGAATAAAATAATTTGCTTATTTTATAACTAACAAGCAAACTCACAACAAACTTCCACAGCATTGGCAACCTAAATGGCGAATTAATTCATATGAAATGATATCATTGATTAAAGCAGAGGTGAGGTATCAACCTGTAAATGGCCTATTACAAGCCCTACAAACACGTGAAAGAACTGAAATCCTGGTCATGCCATGCAGTGAGCGTGTGGCTTCTTTAATTGAACATCCATTAATGACATTGTAGAATACATGACTGTAGCTGAGAAATATAATGTATGACACAGATTCTGAATTAATTTAATTAGTGACCGGGACTCCCCAAAGTATACGGGACCTAGGACACGTGTCCTCAGTGCCCTGGCATAAACCGTCGGTGGCGATGAGCTACGGACTCCGCACATGTCCACACGACCCCACACATACGGCATAGCTTAACAAGACTCAAGTATTTCATTTCCATCTTTTAAGTGAACATAAAATGCTATTCCTGTAATACATTGTGATGATAGGAAGATAAGATTTAACTACTTGGGAAAAGTAATTTATCTATATATTTCAAAAATTATAAACATGAAACAAAAAAGACAAATATACTCTAATAGTGAGCCCAGTGAGTGCCCTTCCTTCTCAATTACCTCACATAAACTACCTGGCAATGGAGGCACTATGTTATGTCTCGCCCCCAACCCGTAATGGCGTACTGTTGGAGTTGCTGCACCCACCACTATTCTGTCATTTTGTTGTTGTCTTATGTTGTGGCCCTAAAAACTTGTATTGCTTTTTGATTTATTAATTCGTGTCTCCTGTGTGGAATGATTAGCCAGTTTCTGTGTTTATGATTTTAATTTTTCCCATGTTGACTTCCCCTTGTATGGTATATTAAATATTTTCTGTTCTAAGTTTGCCTGTGAAGTTTACTGTTTATTGTACAGTCTCAGTATTATTTGCTGTAATTATATTGTTGTTCTTTATTTTGAAGCACCTGTGTGGTTTCTTCATATTTGTTTTCGCTTAAAACCGCCAACAGATGTTTAAACTATGGGATCATTTGCTCCGGTGTGTATTCGTGTGTACGTGTCTCCGACGATAACAAGAATAACCAGAAATGGCTGGCAAAGGATATATGGGCGCAACTGTAACTATCTTCATCTGGAAAAATTATGCATGTGTGGCATCAAAATACATATGTATTTACCTACGCCTGAACAAAATGTATTTGACTTACCTCCATCTGAAAACAATCACTACTCTACCTCCATGAACTGCATTTTAAGTGTTAGTTATACTTTTAATTAAACCTAAACATTGTAAACCGAACCTTAAGGGTTACATCGTTAAAAGCCTTGATTTATCTTAGTACCTGACGTTATTACCGCTGGCGGGTAAGTAGTGTTAATATGAAAGATACAAGCATTAAAGTATGCTCCCAGATAAAGCAAGGCTCAGATATCAAAGTTTTAGCAAGTGAATTTACTCGTGATACCTGAGTATTTATTCCAATTATTATTTTTTTCAAAGTAACGTTAGATGCTGTATTAGTATATTTCTAATGCTGGAACTATTCATAACTTTAATTTAGTAGATTTCGAAACTACACCCTATAATAATATCTTACATCTGTTAACTGACACACTGTGTACTTACCATGATGCACTGATGTCTCAACCTGTAAAGACATCAACCAGTATTAGATAAAAGGATTTATTGAACAAACTACAGTAAATCAACTCTTATAAAAATAGTTATTGAAAGACCGTCACCATGACAAAATATATCATTAAGGAATAAATTTTATTATTCCATCGAGCATATTTCAAGAACCAATGACTTTCATCCCTGATAACTCTGAATCTAACAAATAATAATTCTTATATAACTCAATTAGAAATTTAAAATAATACCAAATATACTAATTACTTAACAACATCCATTCTTCAAATACCAAGACCTTTATTCCTGAAAATGTCAGAAAAAATCATTACCAAGTTGTTGAGATATGGTACTTCAGTTGTTACTACTAGTAAACTGTCTCCAAACTGAACAGTTGAATATTTCAATGCAAATGGGAATGCAGGGAGGAGAGGATTCTCATGTTCACAATAAAATCTGTCTACCAGAGTGGCATATCCAATATTTTCTCGGGTGGACAAAGATAGAAATATCCCCAAAATACCAAATACATTGCGTTATATAATCAATAATGTTGCCCCTAATTTAAGGAATTGAAGTCTAACCCTGCTGCCCCCCCCCCCTAATCCCATCTTCTATATCCACTATTAGTCTATAAACAGACAAACAGACATGCATCCTGTGCCCCTCCATCCTCCAGATCCACTATTAGTTTACAGACAAACACACAGACATGTAGCCCTATTTGAAGAGGATACATGTTGCAATTTGCCTTAAAGTGCTGGATATTTTAAGTCGGTGGTATATAGGTGATTAAGTCAGTTAAGGGAGTTTTAGTTTGAATCGCAATTCAACAATTTCAGCGGTGGAGGGGCTAAGGTCGTGTGGAGAACTCATGGGTCCAATAATTCAAGTCTTCATGTAATAATTTAAATGAAAACTGTCAAATAACAGCGTAAGGAGGAAGGCTGCTCTGAATGGCGAGCCTCCTGACAAATGCTCCTTTATGTTACGTAAAAGAAGTTATGTCGCAACAAAGTGTCTTGTATCATGGTAGAATGAAGCTAACTTAGAAAGCGGAAGAGAATAGCTCTCCATCTCCAAGTTAGGACGAGGGAAGGCGAATCGAGGAATCTTGGATCAAGTTTAGACGATAGTAACCTTGAGGGGTAGGGATGGGAGCTTAGATGGTATGTTGGGAGCTGCCATACCCATGATACGATTTTAGTGGGACGAGCCATAAGAGGTCTGCAATATGCGTGGCAGCTGGGGCAGATTACAGAAAAAAGTCGGAAAATGAGAGTCCACAAAACATGTTTGCTGTATATTATGATTTCTCGGACTTGTGTATCTAGTGAGTGTTTGTGTATTACGCGGTGTGTTTGCTCGTTACGATAAACCACCGAACACGTAGCTGTGATGCAGGTAGTTTATATAATGTTCATCTAAACAAAGAGACCTTGTTGACGTATTAAAGTTGGACCACGATCCTGCGGCTGCTAAATGAGAATGTCTTTTATTTTTTAATCGATTTTGATGACTGGTTGATATAATAACTGGCGAACACCATGAAATATTGTAACTGGCCTTTAAATAGACTCGTTGTGTTAAGACTCACTCCTCTTATGCAGTGACTTTTTATCGGAAAATTTATGCACAGAATTTGCATAATTTACGGATAACAAATATGTTATTTTTTCTATCAGTGTGGTACGTCAGTGAGATCCTTGATATGACGTATTTGACGAAGACATAATGAGCTTGTGCTATATTTAGTTTCATGATATTTATATGTAAATTCCAAGAGGTGTAATGAACAACAGATTAACAAAATACTACGAAACAAAACATATGTTATATGGTGAGGCAGCTGATGCTTATACTGTATTTGGTTCTATTGTGTCATGTAGTTAAACCAAGCCAACTATACTGTACACTAGGTAGAGTTGACAACAACGGGAACGCAGCAGCTTACCAGGCAGCCAGTTAGTCCAGTGCTGATTGGTTGTTATTTAGATAATTCTACCAACAAGACACTCGGCTTTGTTGTTTATGACTCTTGCCAGTGTTTGTGTGTATGCTTTCTTTATTTGTTTATGTATTTTTACGCGTATTTGCTCGTACTTACATGTGTATTGTAAGCACGGGCGGATGCTTGTATTCCTTCACAAACACATGTTGTTCTTGTGAAGGTCTGCCTTTGCTACTGTATATGTATATATGCTTGGAGGTGTGTGTTTGTATCCAGCACACAGCACTGAATCAATACATCATATTTACTCTGGGACACAAGCAATTTCCAGGTCTGGTGTTCACAAACGCTGGAAGTGGCTGTAACAAGTGACTTTACGACAATTGTCATTACCATGATCTTAGGTCATTTATTTTTTTTCTCCTTAACACTTAGTTATCCCAGTTCCCTTCCGGCGTTGTATTATACTTAATGCAATTACAAGTTGCCTTAGGAAGATTACAGTCATTCTCTTATGTTGTGTTTGTAAATTAGATATATGTAAACTGTAATCAAATTGATCAAAAGTTTTTAATTAATTCTTTGATGAAAATTTTGACTTTATTAATAAGAAATGAACATTGTGTCATGAATGAAGACAGACGCCTTAAGCTCGCCGGTGTGTGTGTGTGTGTTAACCAAGCGTTTCCTTTCCACGCACTAGTCCCTCTCCCGTCACCCTATTCCACGTTATGCTCCCTCCCCTCTCACGCCACATCACGCCACGCCACGCCACACTACACCATGCCACCCCACACTGTCACGAGACATTACACCATACCACTCCACATCATCACACGACGGGATACAAACTTTTAACATTTTCTTGGTCTAGTCTTGGATGAATCGAACTTATTCTTGTTAGCGTCTGTATATCAATGCTAAACCAACATGAACTCGTATGACGATTTTACTGAATATCTATCTATCTATCTATCTAACACCGCCAACTCTAACTCACACTATTCACCCACAAAGGTGAGGGAAGTAGCGTGCAGTGAGAATATTAAGAGAGAGGGTTCGCCCTGCATGGTGGAGGGCGTGGCCCACGCTTTGCTGGCTGTGACAGTTGACCCGCTTGACGCACTCATCCACCCACCTACCACCATCACCTGTCATAGTAGCCTGTGTCCATCAATACGCCTGGAACGGAGTGGAGTGAGTCTGTTACCTGCCTCTGTATGTATGTGACGGACTCTGGCCTGTCTGTAGGTGTATGATGGACACTTGGCCTACAGCCGTATGTATGAATGTATGATGTTTGACGGACTCCTGCCTGTGTATGAAAATATGTATGTAGCATTCCTGTCTATTCTTATGTGTAAGATAAATGATAGATTTTTTAGGCTATATTTATGCATAATTTCTGGCGAATTCCTTACAGGCAGATGTAAGAATGACGACCTTATACTTGTTTTAGTATTTATGAAGTTATCGATGCTGATTGAAGCTGATGCAGGTCCGTGTGTGTGTGTGTGTGTGTGTGTGTGTGTGTGTGTGTGTGTGTGTGTGTGAAGCATCGCCGAGTGCATGAATACACTTGAAAGGGAGTGTGTTTAGTCTGTGAATATTGATATTTCTCCCTCGCATGAGAGTAAAATATGCCTTACCATATTTGATCAGCAGAACATTTGGCTAAGTATATGTTTATAGACAGTTGCAGGGTTTACTCTGGTCGTTAGTGACCCAGTTTGTTACCAAAAATATTTATTGACCTGGTACATATTTTTACGCGATCTAAACTTTGCTGCGCCATCCCTGGGTTCTGTGATGGTGTAATGTAATCAGACTACAAATTACAAATTCCATAATCGTGCACAATATATATATATATATATAATTTAGTAATACTTGTATACAGGTGGTCCTTGCTATAGCACCTGTAATAACGTGACCAACTCGAATTTAAATATCCATATGTAGAAAACGTGGCACCGACGTTTTACTCAGGAGTCTGGAAATACTGGCCTTCTGTACACTATACATCCATCCGGATTTTGTGAATGCAGACTCCACCGTTCCTGGATTTTATAATGGCTGAAGGTCCGAACTTCAACAATTTCTAAAGGTTTTGGGTCCGCCATTATCGTGGTGGACTGAATGGACTCGGAGGCCAGAAGCCTGACCCCCTCCTGTTCACACGCCTCTTGGTCAACAGCTCAGTCTGCTCTTATTCTTAGCAAGTCATACCTGTTTATTCAGGCATTACAGGTAAAATGTCAAACACGTTCATTTCTCATAGCTATAATTCCTGGGTGAATGTGTATAAGACTGGAAAGAGTAACTGTGACAAAGAAGCCTTTAACATCTTCTCTATGTTTAGTTGTTTATTTTGTAAAGGACTGTATATACAGGGGGTATATATATATATACATATATATATATATATATATATATATATATATATATATATATATATATATATATATATATATATATATATATATATATATATATATATATATATATATATATCCTGACACTGCAGTCTTTATTTGGGCTATTTCCATGGTTTATCCTGAACTGGTACTGTAAATGTAATTTGTTTCCGTGACAGAAATATAATATTGGTGACATTCTTAATCATGGTGGAGTTTTATTTTAACTTCACACTCTAGAGATAATTATCTTCACCCATGACAGAGCGGAAGCGGTGCCTCATTTCCTTGACAGTCAACAACTGCCTGATCCCTCTCTCTCTCTAAGCAATTTTGGGGGATAAAAAATACTAAATAATGCAAGATTTGAATCGTCTGTTGTTCTGTTGATTTTATAGGAGTCACTAGTTAAGAAAAATCACCCAATTTAGGCTTCCCTTCAGCCTGCCTTCATATTGAGGTCAGTCTGTCCCACTTTACCCAAAACTACCGAGTAATGGTCCTCATGCAATGGTAAAAATAGACTTATAATTTATTAGGTGTTAAAAAAAGACAGATGTTGCAGGATATACTGCAACAACATTTCTATGTCTTTTACTATTTTACTGCCATCAGTACAGGCTTCCCTTATTTCTCTCTTCCTCCGTTACCCTTCCCATATATTTTATTTAATGCTTTTATTATGCCTTAACTGTTGTGTCCTAACCTAAATCCTTGACCTATGGCCTGACAGGTGGCCGGCGCTGGCGGGTCATGGATGGAGTGGGAAAACCGCCGCCGCCGTGACGCCGAGGAGTCTGCCTGGCCTCCGCCCCGCCCACCAGACTTCCCCTCTTTCCCAGAGGGCCCCTGGAGTGACAGCCACACCTGGGAGGACGACCCCGAAGCCACACCCTTGGATGACAACCCTTGGGAAGACTTTGCATTGGAGGACAATCACTGGGAGGACACAGGTGCAACAGACGACGATGGCCTGCACACGTGTGACTGTGGTGGGCCACCGCCTCCCATGTTCAACCTGCCGCCCCCTCCACCAATCCCCAAGTTCCCTGAGGAGGAGGAGGAGGGGTCTGGCTGTGATGCCCCGCCTCCCTCGGAAGTGTGCCCAGCCCTCCTGGTGGCGGGGGGCGCCCACACTCACCAGAGGCTCCACCCTCCCCTGGCAGCACTGGTGGTCGCCGCTGCTACTCTCACCCTCGTCTTCATTATCGCTGCCCTTGTCTGCTGGAGGTCAGGCGGCCACGGCCATTTATGTGTTATAGTAGTGACACACACACACAAACACACGCACACTGTTTATGAGCGTACTGCTAACATCTTTAGTGTTTACATTACAGCTAAATTCAAGAATAACATATAAGAGTCATCAGACCTAACACACATGTACTACATCGAAATATTCAGCTGGCTATGTTAACCTTTGGTCAATATGGATACACAATATGAATAATAATGTCTTATTAAACTCAAAGTCGCTGAATGGCAAAGGACGAGCACCAAACATTATATGTAAATTTGATAGCTGTAATATTTACCCTGAAGCAGTAAGTTAGACTTAAATAGAACAAACGAGTGATTTTGTACACTGTAACACTAATTTACATAATGGTGATAAATGCAGTGAAGTAATGTATTAATAAACTAGACAACCATTAATGGTACATAGTAATAATTACCTCTTTAAGATACTCTACCATATCTCCCATACCTTAATCAATTAATTACATACTGAAAATTAGATTAAAACAGGAATATTAATTGTTTTTCATATTCATTGCACGGAAATTAGCCCTTTAAGGTAACATAGACATACAACTGTTTTGCTGATATTAAGGAGGAGTCGTCCCTCTCCCGTTCGGTCCTTACTTATACTGTATATCGCACACTGTCAATGTTATTTATACATCATACACAGTCACTATGCTATCCATACATCATACACAGTCACTATGCTATCCATACATAATACACGGTCACCACGTTCTTCATACATTATAGATGGTCATAGTGTTCTGCATACCTTATATACAGTCACAATGTTCTTAATTCGCCATATACACGGTCACCACGTTCTTCATACATCCAATTTTTGTTCGGAGAATAATTCGATGCTCTTCAAACATTATACACAGTCACTTTGTTGGTCATGCATCATACTGTACACTTAGTGACCATAGCCTCCAGGCACACTGCACACAGTCATGGTAATATTCGTATATTTTGCACACACATTGTTCATATAACACATCTTACTCAACCAAGACACATACACAGTCATGGAGTATATCCTCCATACATAGTCAGGGTGTATAGCACTCCCCTTACATAACTAGGGTGTATAGCACCCCCTTACATAGTCAGGGTGTATAGCACTTCCCTTACATAACTAGGGTGTATAGCACTCCCATACATAGTCAGGGTGTATAGTACTCCCCCTCACATAGCCAGGGAAGATAGCACTCCCCCTTACATAGCTTGGGAGTATAGCACCCCCCTTTCATAGCTAGGGAGTATAGCACTTCCACCCTTCCTCCAGATACAGAAGACAGCGAGGTAGACGGGGACCCTCTAAGTCGACCAGCGATCTCACCAACGGCGTTATCTACGAGGACCTGCCGTCTGGACCCACTCCTAGGGTTGTGCCCGCCTCCCACGGTCACGCCCACACCCGAGACACCCACACACTCGCACCCATGGAGGTCAGTCAATTCAAACCGTCTTTTTTTGTTTAACTTCGTCAATCATGTCTATGAAATAAAACGCTTAATTATTTGTTGACTCAATGACCGACGGACTGCCTATTGAGAGAACCTTCTGACAAGATTATGCTGACGTAGTTCGTTAATTTTTATTTTTAGGGTTCGGGTCAACCAGTGTGTGTTTGTACATAGCTGATCAGGGTGTGTTTATATATAGCTGATCAGGGTGTGCTTGTGTATAGATGATCAGGGTGTGTTTGTGTATAGCTGATCAGGGTGTGCTTGTGTATAGATGATCAGGGTGTGTT
The DNA here is from genome assembly GCF_018991925.1 of Homarus americanus. Lineage (NCBI taxonomy): Eukaryota > Metazoa > Arthropoda > Malacostraca > Decapoda > Nephropidae > Homarus > Homarus americanus. The sequence continues at coordinate 1,646,563 of NW_024749779.1, forward strand.
TGTGTATAGATGATCAGGGTGTGTTTGTATATAGCTGATCAGGGTGTGTTTATATATAGCTGATCAGGGTGTGCTTGTGTATAGATGATCAGGGTGTGTTTGTGTATAGCTGATCAGGGTGTGCTTGTGTATAGATGATCAGGGTGTGTTTGTGTATAGATGATCAGGGTGTGTTTGTATATAGCTGATCAGGGTGTGTTTATATATAGCTGATCAGGGTGTGCTTATTAATATAGATGATCAGGGTGTGCTTGTGTATAGATGATCAGGGGTGTGCTTGTATATAGCTGATCAGGGTGTGTTTGTGTATAGCTGATCAGGGTGTGTTTGTGTATAGCTGATCAGGGTGTGCTTGTATATAGCTGATCAGGGTGTGCTTGTATATAGCTGATCAGGGTGTGCTTGTATATAGCTGATCAGGGTGTGTTTGTGTATAGATGATCAAGGTGTGTTTGTGTATAGCTGATCAGGGTGTGTTTGTATATAAATAGCTAGAATGTTTTTGTTTGATTTATATATTATAAGAAATTCTATTTATGTTATATCATCGATTACCTTCTATAATTATACTCCTTCTTTTTATGTAATTAAACTTGATAACCGAAACTGGCAATAGCTGCTGTCTAATAGGTGAGATTATGAAATAGCATAACGACTCGATTTATCACTTATAATTACGTCACACACACACACACACATACGCGCGCGCGCGCACACACACACGCGCGCGCGCGCGCGCGGAGCACAGCACACTGGTGTCAGATATTCAATGCAAATTCGTATACGTGCAAATTATACACATGTTTTTTTTTTAATTTTAATTCAAAACTGGACTCTACTTTTATGGTGTTTGGTGTAATTATTGTAAATATTGTCTCGACCATTGTAACTGTGTAATTTGAGATCCTGTGGTGATAGGTACACTACCAAGTTAACATAAATAATGACAATTATTATTATTATTATTATTATTATTATTATTATTATTATATAAGCACACATATACACGCTTGGTGACATGTTAACTGGGTCGATGATGTTGCTTCAAGTTAAAATTGAAACCGTTTAGTTTACCGCGATGATACAGAGTGAACAGTAACAACAATATTGACATGTTTGAGCCTCGTGGTCACTCAAAACAGGTATTGGCTGTTAAGATACTGAGGCTCAGCTCTCTTCACTGTACAAGACGCCAGACACTGCTTGCCCCAGTGTGTGTTATGGAGCACCTCAGTGTTTGTAGTCATTTTGCAACGGTTAGCACACTAGATGTTACTATTATTTCTCACACCCGTAGTCTGCCTTAACTATTACATTGCCTACTACACCACAAACGACCTGATCAAGCATTACTTCAATGACCCTCGAACGAACATAACCCACGGCCTTTGAGTCAGTTCTATCCTGGGTGTGGACTGGTGTGGTCTAGATTTCCAACGCGTGTGCGACACTTCTCTGTCGACAAATGATTTTCAGTACGCGTGTTCCTAATTGTTGTTAGTGTTTATGCTGGTACACTTCACAAAGTGACTTTGCATATTTGGCAAAAAATTTATTATTCCCTTTGTTGCTGTATCCAAACATTTTGTTTAGACTATTTTGTTTAAACACACACACACACACACACACACACAAATCTTCAGGTCCGAGACGTCAAAGCTGTATATAATCTGATTAAAAAACTTTTCTTGGACACAGTCTGTACAAAAAGGGTCTTTCCTGGAAGTGTGTTTGAACTTAAGATATTTTTAAACCTGTTCTTAATGCTTTATAAATTGATGAATTTTAGTATATAGTTTAATAGGTCGCATTGTTGTCGATTGCTTCAGGTGTTATGATGGCTGGTGGTGAGGATTATTCGACCCTCATGCCTTATTATTCGATCATTATCACCAAGTGTTCGACCTCATGTCCTAGTATTCGACATCATTGCCGTAGAATTCGACTCTCATGACGCAGTGTTCGACCCAAATACACCCAATATTCAAATACCATGCCCCAATATTCGACTCTTATATCCCCAGTATTCGACTCACATCTCACTATTCGATCCTCATAACACCAATATTCAACCCTATATCATTATCAAATCTAATATTCAGTTGTGGAATCTAAGTATTCGACTCATCATGTCCTGAAACGCGACTTCAATTCCTAAAATTCGATCCCCATGGTCCAATATCTCACTTCTTCAAGTATTCGACTCTCATGCCCCACTATTTGACCCTTATACCCCTAATATTCGACCCTCATGGCCCAAATATTTGTCACTCAAGTCCCTAATATTCGACCGTCATTCCCTTAACAGTCGACTCTCATTCCCTAATATTCGACACTCATTCCCTAATATTCGACATTCATGTCCTAATATTCGACATTCATGCCCTAATATTCGACATTCATGTCCTAATATTCGACATCCATGCCCTAATATTCGACATTCATTCCCTAATATTCGACATTCATGCCCCAATATTGGACCCTTATAAATGTTGGTCTTAATATTGGAGTCTCGTGTTCTTGGTTCCGATATTTTATTCTAACTTTAACCAAGAGTTGCCGCTTCACATTTAAGTTTTGCGTTGCATCGTATGAGGTCAACTTTCCTTTGACTCTCGCCATTAGAGAAATGAGAGAAAGTTTGGGACTACCTGCAGAGGTAATTAATTTTGTTCGAACCCTAACAAAGTTTTTAAGATACATTTCTCTTCATATCTAGACTAAGGCAATAGTTATATATATATACACATTTTTTATTTTAATACTGTCACCGAACCACTAATGTAATATGAAACCTGGGCACGTGTCGCTGTCTTTTTGTCGAGCTTCCTGATTCTGGGTGAGATTTATGGTAGTGTAAAGCTTCTTTGGCTGATATTCTTATGTAATATTTCTGGGTGAGTATTATCGCTATATGAACTGTAAAGATCAGAGCTCGTTAGTTTAGGTGTTGTCGGTGGAAGTCAGTCGGCATTTTCTGGGGGCACTATTGGCTGTTTGGATTTTTAATGAAATATTGAAGCTTATCAAATAATTCAAGTTTATCCGGTTGTTTGGTCTCCATTAACTGTTTGCTCTTACGTAAATTAACACTCAAAATGCTTATTGGTGGATAATGTGTTTAATGTAACTATTTCATAACTACTTCTTATATACTGTAATGATATCACAAGATACGGTTGGTATATATCTTAAGACACCATTGTTGTCACGAGTCTTATACTGTTACGGAACTTTGCTACCGTTATCGTTACATATAACTAACTGCCCTTGTTGCGGTGATTTAACTGGTGTTATGGTGGTGTTGGTGACATTCTTGTTGTTGGTATATTGCCACATAAATACTGGTAATGTTGTGATCTCTGACTTGTGGTTGTGGTGACATGATTATTGTTATGTTGTTATTGCGGCCTATAATTGTTGTTGATCTTACTGATGTGACATAATCAATCTTGTTATATTGGCTATCAAATATTGTTGTTGTTGTTGTTGTTATGATGTATGAACGTTTGTTTACATTGACAGTTATCGCTGTTGTGTCCCAGGAATGTTGGTGTTACGTACCGCTTTACCATTATTGTATTAGTGGTGGTTCCCAGGGGCGAGCATCTATCATGAGCCCCGAATAGAGTAACCCTGCACACATCACCGTCACAAGGCCTAGGATACCTCACTAGTTTTAAAGGCTTAGTCAAAACAGACACAAAACTGGCACTCTCTATATGTCTATGTCTCACACTCCTTTTTATGACTCACACTCCCCTGTTCCGCCGCCACTGAGACAGAGACTGAACCTTGGTGGCGTGGGGGTTAAGGCGTGCGTCCGTCAGCTGCCCGCATCAACAGTTTATCACTAATCATCGTCAATTATGCACGTTGCCAGAGTTGCCGCGACGAGATAGAACTTCCTGGTTTTATGTCTTGATATTATGAAAATGCTTTGATATTTTCCTTCGTTTGATATATTATTCCTTGAATTGATAAAAAGAAATGTAATATAAAGGCATTTTCCTTTTTACAAGCCGTGTAAAATAATTTATGTTGATTGTTATAGCCAGACGTTTCGGACACATACCCTGTGGTTCACGTCATGTTTCGTACATAACCTCAGATGACGACAGATAGTAAGCTCTTTATCACAACTTGTGGGGATATCAAGAAAACACTTATGGGACTATGTGCTTGTTTATTGTTTTATGTTGGGTTTTGGTGGACCTTTAATTCGGGTAAGTTAATGTGTGTTTTGGGCTGGTTAGCTTAGGCTGGCATGGTAATTTTATATGTGGATTAATTTATAATAGGCCAAGTTGGGTATTGGACTGTAGCATAAGGTCCACCCACAGGCCCTCCACCCACACATAGCCACCCAGAGCTCAAAGCCCACATTCCCATCGGCTGGCGCCGCTGTCGAACATAATTGCTACACAATTAGTCAGGCCAAACGTTCTTTCTCCAGACAGACATCCTGCTGTGTTACTTGAGTGCCAATGACATGGCACTAACTCCGCCCCTAAGCTATGGTGACCATTCACAGGACATGACGGTCACCTAGGAGAAAACGCTTGTAATTGGTTATTGGGCTGGTCCTATGAATTGCCAGTAGGCTTTACCTAAAAACCGAACTCAAGGTTTGGTCTGGGTGTGTGTGTGGAAGACAAGGTAGATCGCTGTTCGTGTACAGTATGAGTGAGGCGGTCCTTTCTCACTGTATGTAGCTAGGATAGGGATGTGAGATCTAATCAAATTTAAAATTTCTTGCTTCTTATAAAATGCAATAGGTTAAATTAACTCCCCCCTGTCCCTAACTTATGAAATACAGTATCATTAACCTGAGTTCCCCCAGTCTCTGATCGACGGAGTGATACATCTGTCTACTTCTCACCAAGACCGAGCAAGAGTAAGAATATCAATGCTATCTAATTCTTTATATATATATATATATATATATATATATATATATATATATATATATATATATATATATATATATATATATATATATATATATATATATATATATATATATATATATATATATATATAAAGAACATTATTCTTACAGACAGGACGAAAGTAGTTCCTATTTCTTAAACGTATTGTACTACATCACTAAAATGCCCCACGACTCCACCACACAACACAGGCCAAAAGCTGCCATATACTGTACTGTATGAGCGACTTAACACAGCTGGGTCTCATCCTCCAGCCTCAACATCCTGTTTCTTTACTTAGATGTATCAACATCCTCAAAACAAAATTCTCTATTGTTCTAAACTCCTGATTAAGTATAAAGTTTTCCCGATACAAACTTTTTCTTCAGTATCGTCTGTATTTCAGTCAATGTTCTATTAACAATTTAATTTTTGCAGCTGTTGGATATGAAACTAACGTCACATGTTCACAACACATCGTACGGCGGGGCGGAAACCACGACACCAACGCTCTTGCAGCAGTACCAAACTCCTCAGCAACTGTCACCCACCTTCACCCACGGCCACACCTCCCCACCTTACTCACCTAAGCAGACTTACGACGCCCACCGCTCCAGTAGAAGTTCTCAAGAGATTTACAACCCGACTTACGAGGAAATCTCTACAGGTGAGACTCTCATCTTATGCCATTCATGCCCCAAAGGTCTTGGCTGTTTCGCAAGTTTTTATTTTTGTTTTTAGACTTTGTAATCCACTATTTTTCTCACGCGTGTGTATTAATAAAGTAGATAAAAGCATTACTGTGTTGCATGGCCGGTTTTCTGGCATCTGCTTATTGTATGCTTATTTTATTCTCAAGCTGCGGTTGACGGGTTGAGTGTGTCGCCCTCAGGTAGTGACACCACTTCCGTCAGCAGTGCCAGCGTCAGCTCAGAGGGCACTGGCGCTCCACAGCCCCGAGAGAGGATCGGGGAGGGGCCAGGGCCCCCCGGGATATGGTCCGAGCCCGGCAGCTGCACGTGTTCGGGGCGCCGGGCCCCACAGGGGCGGAGAGGAGTGCGGGGAGGACGGACCCGAAAGCCGCGGGCGACCAGCAGCGCCACCAGCACCGGCACTACGGAGGGCAGCGAGTACCACGAAGCCCTTCTGCCCCAGCTGGTTCCTGCTCTGGCCATGAAAGGCACCACCCGTCACCCCGCCCTCCCCTATACTATCCAGGGAACCAGCGACGGTCGCACCTCCACTTCCTCATCTTCTGACCTTCCTGTTGACCGCTGCCTTGCCCCTCGCGAGCCACGTTATTACGTGGGGGTGCCGCCCCCCATCACCCGTAGTCCTAGCACTCCTGACGGCCCAGGGCGCGGGCCTCCAGGCCTCCAGTTTGGAGGAGACTCCATAGAGGGCTCCTCTGGAACGTCAACGTGTGGAGGCGAGCGACCCTCCCCGACAGAAAGAGGGCTGCCCCCTCTGCCCTCCCGCAGCGATCGCTACCGCATCTACTTCACCACGGAACGACGAAGGGGGGCGGAGGTAGCGCCGCACCCTGCCACTACACGCACCCTCGACCCCGCCGCTAGAAAGCGCCAGCGGCGATACGACACTACCAACACCAGGGAGAACGAGCCGCTGTACCACGAGCTGTAACTGTCCTGAACCCCACCTTTAGCTCGTGCACTATAATGCACCACCTCTGTTGTACCGCTGCTCCACCAGCGTCTATCTATCCCCCTTTGCACTTGACCAAGGACAACCGAAAACAAAAGTCAATTTACCACACACACACAAACACACACACACACGCGCGCGCGCATTTACTAGACACCGGTCTCCACCTCCTCAGTCTCCTCTCACACCCACCGACACTCACTAAGGGGGGTGCTGACTGTTGGGTGCTATTTCGTGCCAACTGACTCACCCTCAGCTCCCCCAACCCATGGCTCACTACACTCCTCCCTTCACCCACCAACCTAACATGCATACACTCTATTTCACACAAACAAATACACACACACACACACACGTGCGCACACAAAATTTCATGAATGCACTAACACGCATACACTCACCGGGTGGGAGGGAAGCAGGTGGAGTAGAGCGGAAGGCGTGGTGGAGGTGGAGGCCAGAATGACACGGTGTGTGGGGGTCCTCACCTGGTGTGACGCACCTGCAAGTAAAGGAGGTCACCTCTACTCCTGAGTAATGTTTCTTTTTTGTATCTTTCTTTAAAATTCAGTTTTATAATAATATTCTGTAAAGGTAAAGAAAAAAGTTGGATTCATTATAGAGGAAGCGAAGCTTTGACTGCGGCGGTACGCAGCCAAGCAGAGCAAGTGAACGTTGTGTGTATATACACTGCACAGTACGCGTACACACACACACACACACACAAACACACTCACCCTGTAGACAAGGTGTTGCATTGTTCTCCCACTATGTAAACACACATATATACTCACACACATACACACATAGTCAGTAGCGCCCTCTGATCAATATTACCTGTTACTCATATAAACCAATGTATATCATTTTAGAACTTAGTAATTTAAAGGGTTTTACAAAATATACATACCATTGTGATACAGGATATAGTTCAGGTCTTGAGTTAATGTCAGAATCTGCAACGGATACACAGTATGTGAAACAAAGATACTAACATATACAGATACACTGATATATATATATATATATATATATATATATATATATATATATATATATATATATATATATATATATATATATATATATATATATATATATATATATATACATATATATATATATATTCAGGAATAGTTGGGGGACATGCTCAGTTTTACCTTTGTTATATCTTTGAAGGTATAATGTTATGGCAACATGATTTTATGACAATCCTCTTGGTATCAGAAAAGAAATTGGAAAAAAATGTGTACGAGAAACAATTTTAGTAATAACGGAAACATCTACAAAAATGAAAAAACTGATAATGTAATCTGTATCTTGCACAAGTGTGTTGCGGGGAGTAAATGTGTGACAGTCAAAAAAGTGACGTCTCGAGTACCCAAAAAATTACAAATTGTTTTATCTTGACACAGCTGTGATGCTCTCTAACAATCAGTCATTGTAAACTACTCCCGCTGACAGTGATGGAGTCAAGACAAATAGTCTTGATGAGAGGAAAATGACAGGGAGGCGCATGTGATGTTGAACCAGGGTAGGTAAGAATGGTGAAAATATTATGTGTTTCCGACGAACTTGTCTGAAGATAGTGGTGATGATAACACTGATTGGGGTAATGGCAGGAAAGAGAACGACAAGGGTGAAAGTGAGAATGCTATCGATGTCACTGATAAAGAAACAGACTTAAGTGATAGTCACATTAGCATGAAGACTACAGAGGCAAAACTTAAACTCTGTAGCAATAAGAGTGAAGGTGAGGCATACGACCCTGATGATCATGAGTACCAATGACTGGTTGATTTTTATTTTGAAAGACATTAGTGAAAATGAACTTGTCTGAGAATAAATGATAAACTGCGTAATTTGATATGATAATTTTTTTGGCAGCAAGTTTGAGACAATCTTAGTGAAGAGAACCCCCAGCCTGGACCAGGTGGTAGAGTGACCATCATTACCAGTGATAATGCACATATCATGTATCCTCTTCATCCCTCTGTTTCCACGTTTTTGTTTTATCTTACTAGAGCCCTTCTCTTTTTTTATTATTCTCTCTAGGTCTGTGTGCCCGTTTGTCTGTCTTTCCCTCACTCACTCAGCCATTACCTTCACTCTCGTCTTTCTTCATCTTTTCCTCCTCCTCCTCCTATTTGTTTTTCTCTTGTCCCTGCTCTGTATCTCCTTATATTTTCCTTCTTTAATGGAAGTATATATTTGTAAAAAAAAAAAATGTTTCGTCACCTACAACAGACGAGATTACAGAATTTAAACATGTGTTTTAATATCTATCCCGGTGACCAAAGTCCTCAATATCTCATTCACGATCAGATTCTAAAATTTGTCAAATTCTACAGCTTTTTCTTTACCTGAAAAAAAAAACTCAAGCACAGCAGTCTACATTTGGTTTCCGTTTTCTTCATGATAAAATGATACTGGCGTTAAGTTGCCTCACTAGCCAGCTAGCGTGTGCGAGCTGTGTACTGTACGGTACTTAGTGAGGACGCTGCTGCATATAACTAAATCAATAATCAAATAAGAAGCGGTAACCGATTATCACTCTTATGAAGCTGAAGCAAAGATTCATAATAGTTATCAAGATTCATCGCTTTCCATATATATATATATATATATATATATATATATATATATATATATATATATATATATATATATATATATATATATATATATATATATATATATATATCATGACATTATAGAATGGAGTCCCTTTTTGTATAGAAACTATTTAACATGAATATAAACTCCCCAGCAGCCGAGACACTTGAGACCTTCCGGGGTCACCTGACAACACCGTAGTTAAACTGGTTTAATAATTTCATGGGATACGATTTTTTTTTCTATGGTGATGTATTTTGTATGGAGTATATCACACAGGCGAAGGGCATTGTGTTATGCTAGTCACTCACTTTGTTGTTATTGAACAATCAGCAACACTCACGTAGAGCGGCCAGAGGGTGGAGTGAGGTGTTCCGTGCTCCCCCAGGGTGATGGAACACCTACCCTCCACTCTCAGCCACCAGGTAAACAGGAAAAAAATATTATTCTTCACGTGATTGTACTTAAAATTATATAGAAATCATGTATATGTGATAAATTTTTTACGATTAAATGACTTACGAACTTAATGTTTTTTTTTTAAACCTCCCTAATGGTGATTGTGTTGTTAAGGTGATGGTGAGGACGGTAGTGATGTAATGGTGATAAGCTCCCTTCATCTATGACTGGATTTAATGAAGTTTACTGACTGGATATTTTAACTGGTAAATGATAATAACTATAATATGTAATTTTATGTAATGATGCAACAACTTAAGAGTCACTGTTTAGTGTATGGTGTAGTAAGGTAATACATACTATAGTGTCTTAACCACAGCTGGTACCATCACCATTCTCGACACCATACACCATTATCATCAACACCATCACCATTATCATCGCCATTACCATTATCATCAACACCATCACCATTACTATTCTCATCAACACCATCACCATTATCATCACCATACACCATTATCATCAACACCATCACCATTACCATTAACATCAACACCATCACCATTACTATTCTCATCAACACCATCACCATTCTCATCAACACCATCGCCATTCCCATCAACACCACCACCATTCTCACCAACACCATCCTCATGAACACGATCACCAGTCCCACCATCACCATTCCCTTCAGCTCCGTCACCTTCACTATCTTCTCTATTACCACTGCCACCACTACCATTAGCAAGCTTCATATTCAAGTAACCACCCACTTTTATGATCACAACTTGGGTGATCTAAGTCCTAATCTCTATTCACTCTATCGTTAACTTCCCGCAACGGTGAAATTAATCTCCATCACTTGCCTAAGTCTCTTTACGCTGGAGAAGCCCCTGACCGCTCCCCGTGAAGGCGCTCCCCGTGCACTATCCCGTATCCAATCTCGACTGACGTTTGAGATGTTCTGATACTATATAGGATGAATACAACCTAACTAAGAGGCTCTGTTACACCTATGTGGATTCTGTGCCACTGTGGTAAATAAATTACTCTCACAATATACTTTAAATTCATTACCATGTTTCAGAAGTGAATCAGAAATTATTGTGAAGGAACACGCACCTTATTAACGAATATATTGATACATCAAAGGAAGATTTCAACTTGAAATTTATATGCGTGTTTCGTGTGAAATGGTTGCTTAGGTGTGTGCGTATGTGTTAAGCGTGAAATGTGTGTGTCACATGCAGGTGAGAGGGTTTTTGATAGATTCGGGTACAACCAAATATGAACTGAGGAGTGAAATACGACTGTCATTTTATAGTACAGGACGAAGAAAAAATAATAGAATAAACCCCCAAAAAACTTGGAAAACAAAATCAGGTGCTGGGGGGATCCAGCAATCTAAGGTGGCTGATGGAAAATGTAAAGGATGGCATCCCTTTCATTCCTGGGGACCGACAGTGCTGTGATCACGATGCCTTTGAAGGTAAGTCTTAAAAAATATGAGTAAAGCTTTAGAGGTATTTGTGCCACTTAATTACAAAACAAAAAATGTTTTAGAATCCAAGGTTGGCGGGTGTTTTTTTTCCTAGTTTCAGTTTTGGTTACCCAAAAAACACCACTAATATACTGGAAACATTTATAAATTCGAAAGATGTGTTTAAGAAGAACACGAACAAAGTGCCAAGAGTTCACACCGATTAAATTATTTACAATTGAGTTGATTGTATTGCTCCTAGTTAATTCCAAAGCGTTGCAGAGATTGTAATACATTAATGCAGATACTGACATGAAGACAAACACCGCTCTTGTCCCTCTTACCACCGTCTGCTGTGTTCAGATGGGATCTTACTTTTCATTTTATGCTGTACAGTACTCTTTTATACCAAGGTTGAATATAGCTACCAACACAAATATGTAAAGGCTGTATTTGCTAAACTATATGATTTTAGGTTATTGCATTACATCAAAAACTATTATGTTTAATTCAAGTGAAAATACTATTTTTAATTAGAGGATAAGCAACATCCATCACTGACGCCCTTGATAACCTAAGTGGTAGTAGTAGCAGGATGGTCATGATCCAAGTACATCAGTCGAACCACACCCACAGTGTAACGTGTTAGTGCTACACCCACAGTGTAACGTGTTAGTGCTACACCCACAGTGTAACGTGTTAGTGCTACACCCACAGTGTAACGTGTTAGTGCTACACCCACAATGCAAGATGTGATTCACATACTCACAGTGAAAACTTGGGCACCAAAGCCACCTTTCGTTACATGATTATTTAACTCCCAGGAAAAGGTGTTATGCTGAAACCCTCAAAACTAACCATAACTTGGTATACCACCACAGAAAGTGGTTTTGAAGCCCTTTCACTGACTTGTCATGACCCGGTATACAATTAGAACAAAATGCCGTTGAAACCCTCTCACTGACCTACCATGTGTCACTATATAGCCAGGATAAATTGGTACCGAGAGAGGATAAAACTACACCCCGGGAAAATGCAGCAGCACGCCATTTGCCCTCCCAGAGTGAAGGTGTAACGATGGATTAATGGAGGGCGCGAGGGGAGGCGAGAGGGACGGTAATTGGGGTGAGTGAATAGATAAGAGGTTTAAGAGGGTGGAGACTAGAGATACTGGAAAGCTACGAGGGTGAGAGGCAGGGGAGGACCACCGCCGAATGGATCCATGGAGGAGAGACGACGGCTGTGTGAAGGCTTAAAGAGTAGAGAGTAATTTACAAAGAAAAAGTAAGATCCTGGTGATAGGGAAACGACCAGGAAAAAAAAAAGCCCTATAAAAAGGTCATGTCAATGGTAAGTTAATGCTTATACGTAGGGTGTGATTAGGAAAGCTAAAGATGTGTGTGTGTGTGTGTGTGTGTGTGTGTGTGTGTGTGTGTGTGTGTGTGTGTGTGTGTGTGTGTGTTATGGAAAAAATTATCTACAGTATCTCCCCTTCCTTATTCTCCTGGATATACCTGTATGTAAGTCAATTATGGTTTTTACGACTTGATGGCAGGTAACACAGTTCTACAAGTTACAGAAACTCGAACCGTCCTCAGCGTCACCAGTTCAGTACTGTGACTGCTATGACCCAGTAGCCTACGATGTTCAGTGGGTATTTTGATATTCCAAAGGTAACAGGAATAGGAGGGCCCACTTAACTGTGACACTGATCTTGAACCTCCAAAGGAATAATCGTTTTACGCAAAGCCTTTCCCAGGGCTCCAATGTCCAATTATTTGTTAATATTGTGTGCATAGGGGAGAGACCCACATGAAGGAGTGGTGAGTGTGAAGTAAGACAGGGTACTGTAATGGTGCCATGGCTTCCAATAAGTTTAACAAAAATATACCAATATACCAAAAGGGCGACAAGCTGGTCCATGGTAAAATATAAAACGCCAGAGGTATAACAAAACTAAAATCAAGTAAGGTAGAGATTTGGTTCTGAGTAATCCTACATTGATTTTAATTTGTGAAAAAGAAGACTTAATACCCCCTATTGTATTATTGGACTATCTAAACGAAATTAAGAAGGAAGAGTGATCGTACACCATGATTACCTAGTACTATATAGTTCTGGATATATCCCTGCTGGATATATCCCTGCGTCAACTGTAACCGTATGTGATGCAAGTGTGTACACCACAACAAGGGAGGTAGGAACAATCCAACATGATACAGTGTCTTCATCACGACAATCAATAGAACACACCATGTAATACTGCTTATAAATGGGAAATCTATCAACAGTGTGTGAGTAAATCTAAGTGGAATAAGATATGTTCTGGGATGATTAGTTATTGAAGATGATAACCAAGGTGGAGGATGTGATGACTTAATGCATCATGAAGATAATACACAAACATCCTGCTACGCTTCACAAGGCCAGATGTTACCACAGGCGTGAAAAGAAGTGACACCATGAATGACCAATGATCTCTCGTTCTACCCTCGAGATGGAGACAATTGTTTCGACTTGTATTTTCGAAAAGATCTTTGTCATTAATCACATTACAGTTCTTTACCCTCATGTTTACTTTCTAAATAACCCCAAAACAAAGAACTCTAGAAGTGTGTTAAGATGCATAGGGTGATTCAGAGCGATATGGAGCGAACATGTAAAGCACAGTTAGTGAGCCAATGTGTGAGCTGGAAAGATCAAACCTGAATGAGAGCAAACGGTACAAGTGTAAGAAGGAAACTTGCTGACATAATTACACAGCCGCCTGGGAAAGAGAAGCGTCACTCATAATAGGACAAATATCTTTAATGGCTTTTTGTTGGTCTGTGGTAACTATTGTAAACAACCATTCTAACATACAGTACTTGGGAAAATGGATTAGAGTGAATTGTAGATGACTCCTCGTTGGGGAACCTCTTGGATGCATTAATTTCAAAAAGACGCGTCAAAACACAATTGAGATTCAGAATATTTGTCTACTCAAGGTTATTTATTTTTGAGAGGCAACAAGTTACAGCATCAAACACCAGCTATGCAGACAGACGGCTTTGGTCGCACGGCAGTTCCCCCTCCTTGTGCCAAGATCAAACATTGACAAAGCTGCGGATGACAGGTGATGTAAACGACACAGACTTTATGGAAGTTTAGCTTGTCGAGATTAAGCTTAGCTATTTCAGTAATTCTCAGTATATAACTTCCCGGGATTTAGAATTTACTGACAAAATTAACAGAATTTGGTTACGGTCTGCCTATTAACACGTAATATTATTAGTCACTAAAACTACAACGTGTTTGACAAGAAAGAGTTCCATTGCTAGAACATTCAGTACTAGTTGCCTATCATATAAAAAAGTTTTATTTTTAATTTAATTTTAAATTGAAAACACTTCAACCTAAGAAGAAGAAAAAAGAATAGATTTCAAACAATACAGTAGATTATATAACTACAGAAAATGTTGATTGTGGCGCAAGGCAAAAAGAAAGATACTAAAGACCCCACTAACATTATATTAATTACCTGAAGACAGTTCCTGCAGAAAGGCAAGAAATATACCGCTCTTCCGAGCTATGAATTTAAAGTCAATCATACTTTATCCTTCTAGGTCAGATGAAAGAAGACACTGAGAATTGATTACAAAAAATAAACCAGTCTATAATAAATCCTGCAAAATTACGTTTATTAGTGTAAAATTAAAACATCTGACTCGAGGGGCAGGAAAGGGGAAATATAATGAAGGGTTAAACCAGTGTGTCAGAACCCTAAATAATTAATGAGCAATTCATTACTAAGTTGCGTAACGGTGATGTAGTAGACCAACCAAGGGAGTATTATTCTACATGACTAATAACACAGCACAGACAACGCCCGACACTGGAGGTTTTATTCATAGCACTACATTGAAGTAAACTGGGTTGGCCTTGGCACGCGAGACCCACAATGTCGTTTAAAACCTAAAGGGATGAATATGACCTGAAACCCGGCGAGAGATCATGTTCGGTCAAGCACGGAATCGAAGGCTAGAAAAAAGAAAAGGGAAGGTGCAGAGAGCCACAGCTGTGAAAGTAAATGAAGGTCACGTACAATTCAGAGAAAATGGGTAGGTGGTGTGCCATTCTAAACAATAATAATCAATAAGATAGGAAGAGCTTACTTCGCATTGGATCAGAAGGTGGACGTGTGAAGGGGGGGGGGGTCGTTTCTAACAGTTTGGCTAGGACATTTACAAAGACATTTACAAACACTCGACAGTCAGAATAACGAAGAAATATGACCCCCACCAAAAAAAAGAAAAAAGAAAATCGTATTTCCTTGCCGAGAAAACTTATTAGGAAGAGTAGTATAGCAATCATGATCAGGACGGTGAATTTCGGAAGTGTGAACTGAAATTCAAGCCAAGAGGAAAGAGTTGTAAACTTAGGCAAGTATCTCTGCTGGACTAAGTTCCTGTTTCCCCAGCTCATCTTCACTACCGTCTTTCCTATTTAATATGTATAAAACATGAAAGCGGAAAAGACAAGGAGATAGAAGGTGAAGGAGAGAATATGGGAAGGAAGAGGAGAGATGGCGACGGAAGATTAAGAGAAACGAGAGGGGAGTGATTAAAAGAAAAAGAGACGGACAAAGGGAGAGTAAGAAAAATTCAAAGAGGAAAGGATAAAGGAAAACAAAAAAAGAATGATGGACGGACAGAAAGATTATGAAGGAAATGTGCCAGATATAGAAAGGGGAGTAAGAAGGGGCTATGGACAACGGAAAAGGGAGAGTGATGAAAGTCTGAGGGCTAGGCTGCTTCCCACAACACTCTGGCCAGCATCATAATAACATACAGCATCTCATTACATTTATGGCCACTGCTAATCGGGCTCATTAAATCACGCCCTTCGCTTTGTAATTACTTCCGTGCACAATCCATCACAAACGTCATCATTATTTTTAGGTCAGGAGAAAAACTGCGACAGAGGCAATTATTCTCCCAGACAAAAGTGTACGATGGTTATTTGTTTATTTTGTTTACTCATCTCCTGTCAGTCAGCACAACACCTTAAGAAAAACCCATTAAAACTTGGTGCTAAGAAAGTACAATGATTCTCAGAAGTTGAATTTTTTATTAATTTTGTATTTAGATTTTAATGATTAAAATGAAAAGGCCGCACCATGGAAAGGAGTAACACCATCTTAATTGTGTAATAATTTTCTTTGGTCAACCATCACCTCTGAAATTGGCGTACTGTTAAGATTAAATAATTAAGTCAGAAGGTCAAGTTCTCTCAAAGGTTAAACTTATGCTGTCGATCATAATAAATTCACAACGTGGATGGATAGAGACTATTGATTTACACCACAATGTATTTTAGCTGACAATTATATTCACGTAACACTGTACCTATTTTACATTGCCGGAAGAGTTAATGTCGGTAGCAAAATGCAACAACACGCGGTCGATGGATGGGATTCTTGAGAGAAAGACTGGTACTGGCGGGGCAAATAACTGGAGCTATATAGACTGGTACTGGCGGGGCAAATGACTGGAGCTATATAGACTGGTACTGGCGGGGCAAATGACTGGAGCTATAGACTGTTATATAGACTGGTACTGGCGGGGCAAATGACTGGAGCTATATAGACTGGTACTGGCGGGGCAAATGACTGGAGCTATAGAGTTAAGCGATGGCTACATACAGGATGAAGGATCAATACTAACAGAACAGGATAAGCGCTGGCAAGTATAACACAAGAGTTCGGTATGGGCAAGCAGAAGGATCGGTAGTGGAAGGCCAAATGACAATCAACAAAATGAAGGACTGGCATCTGCCGGCCGAAAGATTAATGTGTAGAGAATAAAAAACAAAACACTAACAGGGTAAAGGAATGGAATTAACAGATCAAAGGATTGGTACTGGCAAGTCAAAGGGTTGGCAGTAGCACGTTGAAAGATTGATACTGGAAGGGTAAAATTTTAACGCTTGTAGAACTACTGATTGGCTTTGTCAGGGCAAAAGATCGATTCTGGCTGAACGCACACAAGCACATTTCGTCCCTGTTTCCACACACTCTCCCAAAACACACACACACACACACACACACACTTGACCTGATCTTAACTGATTTCGCAAATGGACAATACCAACCACCTCAGCCAATGACAGCACAATGTACCAAAGAAATTCATATTTTTGAGCAGTAAGAGAGAATGTTGCTAGTAATTATTTTCATTAATTTATTTTCATGAGAATTATCAATATTATCAATTCCATATTCATTGATATATTACTATGGTTTTGTTAATTATCATCCAATCATTATTATACCACAGCAATATTATTATTACTAGTTAATATTATTATTTCTATCGGCGATATATTTCTTGTCTTTCCCAGAGGTGCAGGGGCAGAGGGTCACAGAAAACAACAAATTGTTAAATGTAAGTTAAAGGCTCAAAATTCTTCACAGTCGACTGGGATTACTTGGGGCTCAGCGGTCGACTCAGTTGGGATTTTCTTTAACTGCAATTTCGGTGTGTTGGCGGGAGACGCTGTGTGTGTCTTGGTGGTCTTTCTCTCGCGTAAAAGTTTTAATCAAGCGAACATTAACAAAAGTTTCAAGTATCTAGTGATTATATCTAGTTTGAGAAAATTAAACTAAACTTACGTAGATTTTACCTGAATTACATATATCCTTACGAGGTTCATTTTGCTTGAAGTAAAATTTCAGTTTAATGAGGTTGAAACAAACACACACACACACACACACACACCTGCATATATATTTAATCATTACGCATAATTACCTGGATAAATAATATTAAAGTGATGTAACCTAGTCTGTCCTACTGTTTATAAATAAATATATGTATTAGTCATCCTCTCTTTATGAATCACAACTAAGTACCACCATACATCACCATCATACAACAGATGTATCATATTTATCATCCCTCGGAAGTATACTGGCAGGATTACACACAGGAGTATTATAACTTAGAATAGTGGGAATGTTATAGGTTTCTTCATGTGAATTAATTAGGTTTGATTTATTTTCAAATTTTCGTTTTAACGGGAAATGAAATGTGTACGTACATGTCATCATCATTTCCAGTGTTTTGATGCTTTATCCATTTCCAATCAATTAACGTTACTCCACCTTTTACAACAGACACGTTCACTATCATAAAAAAAAAGATACAAAATGCTCATATATCAATAAAACCTCATTTAACATCAGGTGAAATCTAGTGTAGCAAAGGGAATCACAAAACTTTCACACAGTTTGACTGATCCATAACTCATCACTCTCCTCACTAAACTGATTTGACAGCGAGACTTCCAACACTATTTTACGAGAACTCTGAAGATAATTTATTTATCTTAGTGTTTTAGCTCACAGCTATCAATCTGCTGTTAATAATACTTCTCATGGCCCCAGAAAAAAATAATCATGATACGTTCATTTTTATTTTCACACTTAATCTAAAAACAGAAGCTTTCACGTGAAATACCGGATATTCTCGAGCTGCGGATGACGTTACCTCAGACATTAGCTGTGGCTGATTTAAAAAATGCATACAACGATTCTATTAAAAACAGATCTTTATTTCATGCCTGATATCAAGGCCACATTTCCATACCAAGAAAGTGTGATATGCATGACCACTTCAGAATTGCATTTAACTATATCAGAGGTCAATAGAGATAGTACCAGGTCTTAAACTATGATAGTGACGTCAAGCTCACCTGCCTAAGCCGAGGGTTAATCTCCTTATTGACAGTGAGGGGTCATAACTGTGTCTCCGGAACGTCATCTCTTCTCTAATCTTGAGTGAAAAAAAGACGAATGTGGTAATTACAAAAACTTTTCCTTTCAGGCAACGTAAATTCTATGTAGTTTTTTCTGAGTTGATCTGTTTCAGCAAAGCGCAGGGGTGAATAGATACTCAGAGCGGAGGCCGATTGGTGAATCAAAAAGGTTCTCAACGAAGTAATGAACTGAAGGAAAATGTCCTCTGACGACATTAGCTCAAATGGTTTCCAGTCGTATAAGCTCAAACCTAATAATATGATTCTAAGAGATTGATGCCCATTAGGATTAAGGCCCTTTGGAACTGTACCTCGTTAGTACAGGAACCATTAGGACTAAGGCCCATTTGATAAATCATTGTTTTGATTACATTTCTGAACTGTCATTATTTTACGTCCACTTTTGAAGAAAAACAATTATTTTAGTAACACAAGTTCGGCAGCCGATATCTATGAGCCGATGCGCATTTGGTCCTGCCAATTGTGAAAACACCCCCCCCCCCCACACACACAACTCCTGTATTATTGTACTTTATGTTTTAAAATCTTTCTTATAATATACTGAACAATATAAACAGTCTCTGAAATACACCCCAAAAAAAATAATCAGCTCTTTTTCGCAGTAGATCGGTCACTATTGTGTTAACGTTTCATTTTCTGTAAAATGATAGATCTAAGAACGGAAATCTAAGTAAAATATATTACATGGCAGCCCCAGAACATCGAGTGTCTTGTGAAGTGACTCTGAAAGTAAAATTGAAGTTAAAGTGTGCAGGATGAAATGTCAACAAGCCCATATAAATGTTTGCCTTTTGAGTATATCGGTAATCGTCCTCACATCTATTGAATTTCGCTGCAAAAAGTAAATACACAGAAACATGAATATATTAACCTCTTCAGATCACTACAACTCGCTCGTAGCCTCCGATAAGTGCCTTACATGCTTCAAGTTTTATATCTAGTCTTATGTTGACTCCTGACTGACATCATCCTTAGTATTAGCGAACCTGTTTTTGTCATGCTTATAATGTGATTTCATAGACACTTAACAAGATCTGCATTGTGCTCTTCAACCGCGATGAATTGGTTTGGTTCTATAAACTTGAGGAAGTGGAACATACATTCTTCACGGAGCTACCTTACAACACTCATTTTCGGCATACTCTTGCATCGTTCAGTAGTTTTCGCTGAGTTTAGGTGACTGAAGTGATCAAACATCATATTAACTCTTGTCGTGTAGCCACCAAACTGTGGTGCAGCGCTACATCGCCCAAAGACTGCCATCCGTAAGATTTCCAGGAGGGAATTAGTCCATGACCGTAAGTCAAGGCACTTTTTCAAGCTAGCATCTGGAACCTCTGATGGTATGTTGATTCCGGGTGTCAGGATGTCTATCAACTCTGTCTTTGGCGTGGATGTCATTTCATTTCCATCTTTTTACTATGACTCTCGCTAAATTATAATTTTTGCATTAATGCTGGGAGTCCTCAAGAAGAATGTTTAAATAAAGAAAAATTACCAGTAAAATTGTATCAAGATTTCTAAAGCTGATAAAAAGATGTTTGAACATTTATTTCGTGCCCAAAGTGAATTTTGTTTCATAAGATAATTATCAAATATCATTTTCAGAATCAACATTAGATCTGATTCATTGCGACCGCTTCATTCTGGGTGTCTGCCTTTTTTAACTGATGTTTCTGTAGGGGCTCAAACTCGCATCAGTAGCCTCTATAAACTTTTTCGATTTCAATTCATTTTGCAGAAAGCATCATGCGTCAGTTTCAAATTTCATGGAACTAAAAAAAACACTATTGCACAAAATTTTATCTTCATGATGTTGAAATTAATGTTTACAATTATAATCGATGATGGGATCCTACACCATATATGTTTGGTCTCATAATGATCTAACATGAACACCCGCGTTTAGCAAGAAATAGTCAAATTATTTTTAGACGACTTTTACCCGGCTGGCTGGCCTACTAAACCAGGAGAGAGAGATCTGATGCCCCAGATAAACAGGGAATGGGGTTTTGACGAGTCCCATAAGGGGATATTGGCTTAATGCTCATTCATAACAGTGGAGAGTTATGATGGTCCTCATAACATGATATGGGGGGAGGGGGCTTCGATAGACCCAGTGTTCAACGGCAGCAGTGGTCTTTGCTGTTCTGCCCATGGCCTAAGGAGTGGAATTTTATGTTCTGCCCGGTTACTCGAAAATGTGACCTATAAAAACATGAAACTATATCTGCCAGTATAATTGTTTTCTACGTCTCTGCGTTTAGTAGAAAAAAAGGAAACCTACAGTATAAAATTTGGAAGTTTCTTCATTGTAAAAGAACAACAATTTTACCCAAATATAAAAGACTAGTAATATGAAAGTCTCGGAGCTTCAGCGGCAACACTGAGAAAATCTTCGAAACCTTTTATAATTTATCACAAATATTAACGTAAGTAACTCATATCAGTTCCATATTGTAGCCACACTCTATAAACACGCTTATACTAGTGGTCAAATATGAAATTTCATTATTAGAAAGGTTAAATAAACAGCAAAAGATGGGTCAGACTAATGAGACAACATCATTAGCAGGATGAATTCAACACTGCGCTTGGAGTTGGTTGTCGAGCAGGTTCATTCAGGATTCAAAGGCAGCCCTCTTATCCTCTATTTGCTCTCCCACGCTCATTTCGACGTCGCACAGATCGTAGTGTTGAAGACTAGTGCGGTAGGGTGCTATAAACATTCCTTGAAAACTAATATAGCTGGAACTTGATGGGAATTAGTGAGGAGCTTTCCACGTGCTCACAAGTTGCGTGCTTCAGCATTAACGCCATCACCATCGCGTGTGTCTGTGTGTCTGTGTCTGTGTGTGTGTGTGTGTGTGTGTGTCTTTGGTAGCACCTACACCTCCCTCCTCACTCTTATATGCTAATTTTCTGCGACATCGACCTCCACAACTCTTTAAGTCTTGACTGCCTCCTCCTTGATTCAGCAGATTATTAATGTATTACTACCCTACTTCAACCACCCCTTCCCCACTATATATTACTAGTCTTCCATGCTCATCCTTCACTAACGTTCCCTCCTGTTGCTTATTTCACTGATCTTGTTTTCATTTTATCTCTTGTCTTTCTTACGTACTTCCTTGTCTTCTTTTTCTGTCCATACTCTTGCTTTACCTCTTTATCCTTGTGTCCACTACTCTCTTTTGTTCTTAACCTCCACCGACTTTTCCATGCCACTCCCTCAACTGACAGGCACCACTCACTAAACAGATAGGCACAACCCACTCAACTGACAGGCACCACTCATACAGCTGACAGACACAACTCACCAAAACAGACAGGCACCACTCACTCAATTGACAGGAACCACTCACTATGCTGCCACCATTACGTAAACCCGCCACTAACAACAACTACACAACAACAGTAAACAAGGCGGCTCCACAAATGCTGTACAAACACGACCACACATATGTTAGCATTCGGGTAAGACACATCACTCGTGGCCTCCAGTTCCTGAACACCTCAACCTCGCCTCCCTCCCTCCCTCCCCACCGACGACTGTTCATGTTATAATGATTTACTGCTCTTCAACATACTAAGGTCTTTAACCACGTATTGTAGGGTAGTATATACACTAACACTAGTCATTAACAATAAGAGATGCATATCTTTGTGGCGGAGGGTCCAGAGTGTTGTGTTGTGTTCACTCACTGGTGCCTGTTTGACGTTATAAAGTTATAACTGAACTACAACAACTAAACTCTTTAAACACGCAACAAGGTTTTTAGTTACACTAGTGCACCAACAATTACAAATCTCACATTAATGCAGCGAATAGACTACGCGAGGACGAGAGAACAATCTAAGCAGCAGTTGTACAAGAGGTGGGTATTTCTTTGATTCCCACGAATTTTAAATCATGTATACCGCGTAGGGCTAATCGAGCTATGATCGATGTTTATTCTCCCAGCCTTGTATTAGCACCACATTTAGAGTTATTCCCATCTACAAACTACCCTTGGAAAGAACGTTAAATTGTTTTTATATTTGATCTACGAAAGACAAATAGAATAGACTGTGACTTAGGGAAGGACCTCGGCTTTGCGTCTTGTTCCCTGGGGTCAGAGGGGCGAGATGTTAAATTATAAATAATGTTTTTACTTACAAAATCTCTATTCATTTGTTATCATTCAAAAAGTAAAGAGAATTCGAAACAGTATTTCTGAGAACAATAATTTAGTTCATGGTTTGACAGTCTACTTTGAGTGGTTCCATTAATATGATGGCCCGTCACTCAATTCTTGACTTCAAAAAATTAATTAACTGACATGGCGCACCATTATACATGTTTATGCCGTTCTCTTACTCCAGAAAATAAGGAATGGTATTGTTCGAGTGAAGGTCAAGCTCCTGAAGTGGGTTCATGAAAGGCGATCTATCATTACAACACAAAGGCGATTAAGACGTGAACGAAAAATATCACCACCACACAACATATCGTTCACGAAACAATGTGGCTACGGACGAGGATATCGACCACAGAAGAGGCAACCCAGTTAAGGTTTCCAATTTCTTTTGTTCATGAAAATGTTAGCCAAATATAAAATGCAAATAGTGCAAGTTACACTTCATTTATCACCAACAGAAGGTTTAAGTTACAACAATACTGTAACTGCTTGCCAATCATTTACTGAAATGATAGAAATTTTGTATTTATTGCTTTCTTTTTAATTTCATGGTTAAAAATGTGAAGTTGTTGTTGCTCGGGTACCCAAATTTGACTTTTACTTCAAGGTAAAGTATTTCAACGAGACAGTCTACCTAGTACTTTGCTGTATGTGTATTGGCCGAGGACGACTAGGAATGTGGCCGCCTCGGTCTCCGGACCTACCATCTAACTTTCACTGTACAGTACAGTACATCACGCCTTATGGAGTGCGGCGTTCGTGTGGATACAACGTTTGACTCCTGTTCCAGGGGTCGGTGCTTTGATCCCCGTAAACTCCCAGTTCACCCAGCTGTAAATGGGTAGCCAAGTTTACAACTTGGGAAGTGAATGCAGTACCGGCCATGCTGCCTCTTTGTGTACTGAAGGCTTTTAGTTTACAGTGTGCTGTATCCACCCTGTCCCTAACGGACAGTCATGCCTATGGGACCCACTTTCACACACATCTTAACAAGAAATATTGATGAACTAAAAATGTGAACTATTTATCAGGCGGAAACAATTGCCTAAATCCATATATTGAATTCAGTTTCTATTTAAATTTAAATAAAATAAATAAAATATCCGTCACTGAATAACATGCTTTCAATTTAATAAATAAATTTAAATGTTGTAGACTTATTGCAATATCCATCATTCACTTCTATTCACCCTGCAGACACAGTTCATCCGCTGTACTTACTGGTGGAAGTTGATGTGATGAACCCGACTTTACTCCTAATCCCTCTTTCGCCCTTAACGAGGTGATGACGTATAATAAGCTTTGCATTAAGGAAGTGAGCGTCAGGAAGGCACGACGCCCCTGGTTATCTCATCTACGGAATCATACCATCAACTGAACGTCGTTCTTATTATGTTTTTGCATTTGTATTTAATTTCGTGGTAAGACACATGAAGGCACATGACTCAAACTTGGTAGTGATTCCATTTTTATGCTCAGGGTTAAAGATCCAATGTAAGCAAGCACGAGGAGTGTATTGATTCATTGTTGTTGTTTCTTTTTCTTTTCTTTTTTTACCGTTTTTCGTTATTATGACGAAGATGAGCAGAAAAAATCAAGACTTGAACAGACCAAATCATGAATTTTATTTCCCTTCACCTGACCTTACTAAAGTACCAAACTCAACCTCATCTAATCAGACTTAATGTAATCGACCTTAAAATATCATCAAAAGGTGATGATGAAAAACAAAGAAAAATCTTGCCAGTTGAGGCACATAAAGCAAAAACAGAAATAACTTAACCTGCTCTTACCCAAACTTCGGTGGGGTTTGGTTTCAAGTTAGGTAAAGTTAGGTTGAGTCAGATTAAGTTAGGCTGCGATACACCAATTTTCCATTATTTCCACTACAGATTTTTTGGTTAAGGATAACAAAAATTGCGCCACCAGCACACGGTCTCGCGGCCATATTGACCTTGAAATTTTTGCAGAGTAAACAAACACACGGAGGTAGATTAAGGGTAAGAGAGGCGCGTGTTGACTCGGAAAATATACCGCTTTTATTTGAAAATTTATTCATCAATTTGCCAGCTTCCTCCACTATAATTAACCGATTAAATGTTTTCACTTCGTTATGATCAAAATGAAGTATTAAATAAAACTGCATGGAAGAAACTGTTGTATTTCATTGTAAAAATCATTCACACTTCACTTTTGTTTTACAGAAAGTGAATTAATGTTTATTACTTTCTGGTAATTCTAATTTCCACTTGGCTATAAATGTATTATTTTGAAATAACTCTACTGTATTAACATTGAATATTTGTTCGTGACATAATTTTTCAATGATCACTACTGCTTTTAACCATCACTACTACCTTTAACCACCACTACTACCTTTAACCAACACTACTACCTTTAACCACCACAACTACCTTTAACCACCACAACTACCTTTAACCAACACTACTACCTTTAACCACCACGACTACCTTTAACCACCACCGCCACTACCTTTAACCACCACTACTGCCTTTAACCACCACTACTACGTTTAATCACCACTACTACTTTTAACCACCACTACTACCTTTAACCACCACCACCACTACCTTTAACCACCACCACCACTATCATTAACCACCACTACTACCTTTAACCACCACTACTGCCTTTAACCACCACTACTACCTTTAACCACCACCACGACTACCTTTAACCACCACGACTACCTTTAACCACCACCACCTTTAACCACCACTACTGCCTTTAACCACCACGACTACCTTTAACCACCACCACCTTTAACCACCACTACTACCTTTAACCACCACTACTACCTTTAATCACCACTACTATCCTTAACCACCACTACTACCTTTAACCACCACTACTACCTTTAACCACCACTACTACCTTTAACCACCAAGACTAACTTTAACCACCACTACTATCTTTTAATAGGTAGGTGCATTCCACGAGAGGTTCACCTTCACCCTATTTAATTGTTATGCAGTTCACTTATCAAGAAGTTACCGTCTATGCGGATGGGAGCAAGACTAAGCTGTTATACTAGCTTAAAGCTGTACCGTCAGTTATGCTTAGGCTAATTACCTGCGGCCCTTACATATGAACGTCGAGAAATGCATAATCAAAATATATAGAAATGAACTTTAATAATAATACTTCGTGAGTGTTTACAAATAGGCTCGGGTCTTATAGTCTTTCCAATCTAATTAAACCTTATTCATAAAATCAACCTCAGTTCTGGTTGTATTTAGTTATTTTAGTTAATACGAAAATACTGAGTGGTTACCTTGAGGTGTGTAGGCGATTGCTTGTACTGTACTCTAGGAAGACGTTTACATCAAGCAAGTTTATCTCAAGACTAATCCCCCGAGAGTAAGCCTGCCTAATGTAAATGGTTTGGAAATGATTCTCCGACAGCAGCCGAGATCTCTGCTACAGTGGGAGAGTTATACCTCCAAACCATTTATATTATTCAAGTCTTGTCTCGAGGATTAAGTAGGAAAGGAAAAAAAAAACTACGTAAACACACCTTAAAGGAATTATACATAAGACATAAAATATACTTTATTGGCGTATTATTATATTGTCCACTGTATCTTGAATTGTCTTGCACATTGTGACCTGAGACCCAAATCCTCAGCCATATAAGACTTCTTTATTAACCTTATCAATATTACACGTGCTAAATAGGCAATCACTCACTAAAAAGGATGGTGCGTGGCTCTCTCTCTCTCTCTCTCTCTCTCTCTCTCTCTCTCTCTCTCTCTCTCTCTCCCACACACACTTAATTTATAGATGTTCGCTCTATTGCAGACTTAACCTGAGTTGTTCTGATGTTTGGAGTTAATACACAGCAAACCCTTGTCGAACTTGGAGTGGAAACCAAACAAGTAAACACGATGCATAACCAATCGAAACGTTTTGCTGTATTACTACGCAACGCAGAGCCCAATAAAGTGTGCCGAGTTGAGGTATTAAAGGCGCTTATTAATTCGGCACTTGGCTGGACCTATTATGTATATTACAAAGCAGAAAGGTTACTAAAACAGTGCCTTTAAATAACACATTAGTCAGTGCAACAATGTATAGATAAAAAAATATAAAATAAAAACCACATTGAATATGAAGTCGTTACGTAACTTAACAAGATATTCTATGAGTACCGTCCTCATATCTCAGGGTTGGCGACCACAGTCCTCCACGGTAAACGTTTTCTGGCTGTTTTACCAATCCTCATACGTTATATAACGTTTGCTAACTAAACGGCTGTACACTACAAGAGTGATCCGTTATCTATCTGCTGTAACAACTGGGTCCATTTATCCCCTTATCATTAACTCATACAGTGACCATGTCTTAAATGCTTCAATGTATGAAGCTGTACAAGTGTCTTATGATCTACATTTTCTACACCACAGTATTTTAATTCCTATTGCTGGTATACTGTATGTACCGTATATGCCCCCAATTATCGAAAACTAACTTCCATTTTCATTAATTTTATTATTATTATTATTATTATTATTATTTTTATTTTTTTTTTATTTTTTTTTGGGGTATTTTTAATATACAGTAGGTTAACTCAAACATATATTGGTACCTAACCTTGCTGTTATAGAAGGGTAGACTGTCTAGTGCAGCACCTGGAAGCCTTGCCTATGGGACCTTCTTTCACTCTCAAGTTAACTCATATTGGGTAACTAGTGTGGTGCGTTGTTCAGAATGTTATGAACGAACACACACACACATATCTTACGCCTCCAACATGTCATTGATTTTTATAAATGTCATGACTCGGTACGAACATTTCACATGCAAGACATGCACACTGGGGCGAGGGGAGGCGATGGTTCATACACCAGTGGAAGGGACAAGAGGAGGAGGAGGAAAAAGAATTATGGTGTTTGTAGTAAAAGAGAAGGAAGGGTGGTGGAGAGGGATGAGGAGGATAGTGAGGAGGTGGAGAAAAGTGAAGATGAGGAGGAAGAGGAAAGTGAGGATGAGGAGAAAGGTGATAGTGAAGAAATAAAGAGGTGAATGACGTGGATAAAGAGGAGGAGGATTGTGAGTACTTGGAGGAAAGGGAAGAGAACGTAGAATAAAAGAGAATACGTGATGAAAGAAAGATTGATAACAAGGAAACGGAGAGAAAAGTTGAATTGAGGCAGACGAAGTAGAAGCGTTGTTAGCGGAAGGAGAAACTTGCATGGGAGAAGAAACGAGTGTTGGAGGATGCGGGCGTGGGAGAAGAAACGAGTGTTGGAGGAGGCGGGCGTGGGAGAAGAGCGTGGGAGGAGAGGTGGGAAGGGACGTGGGAAGGAGGTGAGCGTGGGAGAATCACTAGGGAGAGTAAGGTAGCCAGAACCTGGGAGAGATGAGTATTATATCTCACTGGCACTAGATTAAAAAATAGGAGAAGATTTTGTTTACAAAGTGAACGCACAGTATTTAACCTTGATATAAAAAGGTTTAGGAATATTTTGAGTGCAGTTTGGAAGGAGAGAATACAGAAGGAGGGGCGCTGTGTCCTAAAACGCGGAGCTGAGTGAAGTGTATTTGGTTAACAAAAACCTTATAGTGAATTGTGCAGTGATATTTAACACATTGGTCAGTATGGTGAGTTATGAAGTGTGTTGGATAGCAAAACACTATGGGCGGTGATGAGTGAAGTGGTTCCCACGTACACACCAGCCTGCGTGTGTCTTAGTTAAATAGAACACTAAGGAGAGAAAACAATAATATAAAAATAACTGTTAGATAGCAGTACATTTGTTGAGTTCAAGTTTGAGGCGACAATCCAAGATCCTCAAGGCACAGATATAGCGAATGACAACAAAATATGTTGAAAGGATTATCTCCACAGTAAAATAAATGCGCAAATGCTAAAAGTTAGTTGTAAAGAACAGATTTTGCTAAAAAATTTTGATAAATGAAATTAATGCAAAACCCTACTAAAGATTCCTAATCAAACAAATACTATAACTCTGCCAAAGGCGATTGTTGAACTTAACAAAGATGTCTAATTTTTGTTCCCATCAGCCAAACATCGCTTTTGAGACGTTCTGGACTTAGAAAATACTATTGGTCCCCACCATACTAATGACGGGGAGACTGACGCGAAAAAACAAGTATTACAACACAGTTGGAGTCCAGATTACAGTGGGAGGAATATTCTATAAAATCTCTTGAAAAAACAAGGAACAAGTTTCTCTCATCCGATTTTGCCCTGTGACTCACTACTGTGTTTAGCCTGAAGGAAGATGATACGGGATGAGAGGATGAAAATATTTTGTCAACACTGTGCGAGGCTCTGGTAAGAATAGTTAAGTAAAAGCTTAAAAAAAATTACACGTCAAGAGCAAAGACGGAGACATTTTTACCTGAGAATACGACTCTAAGACTTCAAGACATGTGGATTATCTAACTCCTCTTAAAAGGTTATGTCAGTTGTTCAATATCCAGTAAACTCCTCAAGGACGGAGGGGGAAGAGTTCAGCTAAATGCACATGGAGTTGTTATTAAAATGCTATCGAGACACAGTGACCGGTGTGACGTCAAGACTGTCAACCTCACTATTTCTACACCCGTGTTAAATGATGATGGCAGGTCCTACATGTACACAACTGTAGGTTATGTATCTAAGCTACTGTGCCGAGTAGCATTTATATATGTAATCACGTGGCAACACTGCACGTGTTATGTGGCATCATTGCCCCGAGGCTGCCATATGGCAAGGCAGTCTCAGTCTGACTCCGTGCCTCGTGCAAGTCACACGCTTGTCACCACTTGTATTTCTCCTATCCGTTAATAAATGGACTTCAGTGTTA
This sequence comes from Homarus americanus, assembly GCF_018991925.1. Classification (NCBI taxonomy): domain Eukaryota; kingdom Metazoa; phylum Arthropoda; class Malacostraca; order Decapoda; family Nephropidae; genus Homarus; species Homarus americanus. The sequence goes on from NW_024749779.1 coordinate 1,676,489, forward strand.
CCCGGTGTTTCCCTACCCATCACTGCCTTCTTCAGGGAACACTTGGAACCTTCAACAACCAATTTCTGTTCCTAATGCAAATCAAATGTGTTGTTTCGAAATCATTGAATGTCATATTGTCGTCACATACAAATGGAAATTGGGACGACCTCCACAGTGTTGCAACCAGAACACGTGTCGTCTTTTCTCTGCCTCTCTCAGTATTTAAGCTTCGCCACATGTCGTATAGGGGAGAACAGTACTCGGTATATCATAATGAATGGCGTCTAATTATCACAGCAAATACTAGAATATCCCTACACTTTGGTGCCTCTAATGAATTATGCAAAAATCAAACGAGGCAATAAACGTTGCAGCAGTATTTATTACGTAAATGTACTTAGATATACCTAAAGAGTTTGGGGAGGTTCTGTACGATGCTCTTTCCCCAAGGGGAGTCACACAGAATTTACACATTATTTAAATTAACGTTAATGTCATATATTACTAGTCAGTTGGGAAGCATAACTGGTGACTTTAGCAACCTACCACATCTTTTCTCGTTCTTATTGTATCGACATAACCAAGAGAGTGGCTGGAGTTCTCTATCACTGTTACATACACGCGTCAGACAGGAACCCTAAAACTGTGCACAACGGAGAAGTGACAGGTTGAGATCAGTTCTAAAGAGTGACAAAGAATTTGCCATAAGCTTCACTGATTAATACAAATCTCAATCTCAATGAGGCAGGTATTCATGACTGATATTCATAGAAGGGTTGACGCAGCTAAATATATCATAGCGAGAACACACGGAGGAGAAGCAACCGAACCAAAGATAGAAGAAAGGATGTCTTAATTTTGACTCATAGCCTTTGACAAATGAGACAGCCACTTGGTGAAGACTGAGACCTTTGGCAGGGGGAACTTGTCTCTCGGGTGCTGCCTGGTGACTCAGCTACTACACGTACACACTGCTCTAATATATCATTGCCCTACGTCAGTGATAACATGTAAGAGAAGTTAAAACTCCACTTCTGTCGAGATGATCACCTACGCTTCTAGATGATGGAGTTGATAAAAAAAACCCACATCTGACTTAAACTTACCAAAGATTGAAATTTATAGTGAGACAACATACCTGGCAAACCACATGTGTAGTTTGTCATAAATACACTCAGTTTGGCATATATGTGCGTAATGAATTTCTGGGATACTCGTCCGATTAAATCTTAAAAGATAACCAACTGTTGTGCTCGTGATTTTTTTTTTTTTTTTGGTCTGTATTGTTAGAACTTCATAAAAAATAGTGAAAGTTCAAGCTGAGTCTCTTTCATTTAAGACCTTTTTTTACCATCTTGTGATAACCATACCAAAGTTTGATTGGGTTAGTTAGGGTTATATACTTTGTATGTATTATATTTATACCTATGAGTGCCCATTTATGTAACCAGCTTTAGAAATACAGAAAAAATATATTATCGCTAGGTCACAATTGTCCTTAAAACACATGACAAAGAACAATATTTTGAAAGTAGGCCTATATAGATTTCAGTCATTATCAAATAAAAGTAAATTGCAAAGTTCCGAAATAGTCATTAATTCGTTTATTTTTTTCAAATAAATATTGAGTCCTTATAGAAGACGCCAGTATGAAAAAGAAACGTATTAATATAGACACCGATCGCAACAATGCTTCCTTAAATATCATGGATTTTTTTTCCTGGTATTAATCTTCCCCGTTAATGAGAGTATAAAGGTGAGCGTTATTTTACCCATTTTTTTAGAGAGTTTCATTGTGATTTTAATCTTATCTGTTAATTAGAATACTGGGGACGAGGCGTTAACTTAAACAGTGATTCAGCATGATGGTTAGTCTTGGTGGCTGTGAGTTGAGAGCATGTGTCGGGTGTCGTGTTATCCATCATTCTCCCGGATTTTGGTTTTATTTGTTTCAGCTAAGATAAAGTTCTCATAGATATATGTTCCACTAAACACTGAACACATCTTAAGCACAATAATTCGTACCTTGGGGAATCACTGCCTAAAAAAACAAACTCCTCAAAACTATCATGGTTTTTATTTTGCTTAGTTAATATAAAAAAAAATCAGATAATTGTTCACGGAAATTTCCCTGGGAATTTGATGCTTGTCTATCACCTATAATTTCCCTCGGGTTGTTAACTCGTTCAATGTTCTCAACACTTTAGTATTATATTCTGGCTACCGTCAGACTATTTTACTCACCCTCGAGAAAAAATCCAGCACCGAATTGATTAAACAATTCGAAACTCGTTTAATGGGTTGAATATCCACAAATAAATTTTTCTTCAGACTCTGCAGAAATTTCCTTAATACTCTTGCAATAGTTGAAAAGCCGAACGTGTTATCACCTGCCAACAATTTATGATAAGAAACGTGCGGAATATCATTCATCCTAGGATACACACTAAATATATGTCATTTATTGAGGAAAGCTTTAACGAGTCCTGCAAGCTGGTGGACATTCAGCCAATTGGCAATCTGATGTTAAGCACGATGAAATGAGCAGTCATGTCTTTCAGGAACGGCAGGAAGCGAAAAAAATCTTTCTTTTGCAGTTGCCTGATATTGAGTGTAGTAAGCCACTAGATTCTACACCCACATCTTCTGAAACAAATATCAATTCCCGATGTAAAAATTGTTGTTGCCTCCTATGCAAACAGGAAAACGTTAATGTTCAGTTCGAAAACCCAAAATTCTTTTCCCACAAAAAAATTAACCTTTGGCCCCTTTGAAAATTACATTTTCTTCAAAATTTTTATTTCCTTCAATATCTCATTATACTGAGTCATCAACATACTGATTAAGGACCTGAGCTTGAAATTGTAATTACAGTAATTAGATGTGCTAATCACCCTTCAAATAATCTCAACCCCATTATCCGTCACTAATTATTCGCTTCTCGTAAGTTTTCAGTGGTGTTTTTATCGTACTTTTATGTACATTAGGAGCGATTAAACTATACATTAGTTTCTATTTAAAAGACAAAAATTTTGATTTTTCCTACGAACTTTAAAATTAACTCGTTGTCTTTTGTTTCAGGCAATGAAATCAAGAATTTGTAATTATGGTAATTTATTGGTTTTATTACGCTTGCGAAAATTTCCTCCGTTTTCTGTCATTAATTGTTTGTTTCCAGTAATATTTAATGTTTTATTTTTCTTTTCTGTAAGGTCTAATTCAAAAGCAATTATTGTTTTCGCTTCAAAAAGATCAAACCATAAAAGCGAACAACCAGTAATTTTGGTTTATTTTCTAAAGTTCGATTTCCTTCAGCATCTCAGTATAGATGCTCCTTGAGCTATTGCTTAATGATAAGGGTTCCAAAAGTTATAATTAGGATAGTTAGTTGGTTAACCTTCCCTGGAAATTTTTCACCCGAATTCCTTTTTAATGGTGAATCTTCGTGTTTTCAAGCAATTTTGGAGCAATTAGTTAACCTAAACGTGTTAATTTACAACAAAAAACGCCTAACCCTTTACCCTCCTGTCATTCTTTCTTCAAAATTGGAATTTCCTTCAAAATCTCAATCGAGGTGTTCCGTAACATGATAATTAAGGTTCGAGGACCAAAAAAATAATAATAATTATAGTAATTAGTGGATTAAATAACCTAGAAAGTGTCTCATCCGTTTTTCATTACCAATTATTAAAATTTCCTAAACTTATGATGCTGATTTTTTCCTTTTTTTTTGCTGAAATTCTGGACAGAGAAATTTTCAAATACGTCCAAGAACAAACCCCTTTCCCGGTTTAACAATTGTTTTAAATAATTATTGTTTTTATTAATATCAATAAATTGGTAATGAAAACGGGTTATATTTTTTTAAAAACCATGAGCATAACTAGTCAACGATAAACACAACGAGCATAACTAGTCAACGATAAACACAACGAGCATAACTAGTCAACGATAACACAACGAGCATAACTAGTCAACGATAAACACAACGAGCATAACTAGTCAACGATAAACACAACGAGCATAACTAGTCAACGATAAACACAACGAGCATAACTAATCAACGATAAACACAACGAGCATAACTAATCAACGATAAACACAACGAGCATAACTAGTCAACGATAAACACAACGAGCATAACTAGTCAACGATAAAAACAACTTTTCAATCACAGTTCCATAATCCATACAGTGAGATTTTTTAAGGAATTATCGAGTAAAACAAGGGTTTAACTTTTGATTTTTTTTTACAGATATTTTGGTGAGAATGGTGTCCAAATTGGGAAGGGGTGCATGTTTGTTTTAGAGGATAAGATTTAGTTAACTGTACGTGAGATTAATTTAGATCTGATAGGGTGAGGTTAGATTAGGTAGAGATCCCCTAGCTGCTCCCGTCCCTTACATTTTTAAGACAGATACAGACATATAGACAGACAGACAGATAGAGAGACAAACAGACAGAAAAGACACACACACACACACACACACACACACACACACACACACACACACACACACACACACACAAATACTCCTATAAATCCACAAACACACAAACCCTGCCTTACATATAGGTAACCAGGAGAGGTTATTAGTATGCATTAAACTCTCCTGGTTGAGACAGGTGACGACGCCACTCGCTCTCGCTTTCACACTTAAATATCCAAAAGTCAAGATCAGGGGTGATAGTGACCCAGCCAGCACCATTAATACTGAAACACTCAGCCAACACCATTAATACGGTGAGACCCAGCACCATTAACACTATAAGACCCAGCGAGCACCAAGGACAATATTAAGACCCAGTCAGCACCAAGAACACTATAAGACCCAGCGAGCACCAAGGACAATATTAAGACCCAGTCAGCACCAAGAACACTATAAGACCCAGCGAGCACCAAGGACAATATTAAGACCCAGTCAGCACCAAGAACACTGTAAGACCCAGCGAGCACCAAGGACAATATTAAGACCCAGTCAGCACCAAGAACACTATAAGACCCAGCGAGCACCAAGGACAATATAACACCCAACAAGCACCATTAATACTGAGAGTCCCAACTAGCACCACGACAAATGTCATATTCTCCAAATACCATTAATAATATCACACTCCATTAAGAAATATAATTAACCACACAATACAGAGCTGATAATTGACTAACTTTCTCAAGGAGGACTATTACAACTCACACTCAGAATAGCGCTGCTGACTGACGATACCAGAGACAAGATAAAAAAAAAAAGTTTGGTATGTTATGTTTACGTTCGTGAGAGGAGGGTGGTAGAAGCTCTCATTCCTTGGAATAGCCTTGACAATGACTCCCACCCGCTTCTCTAAGTTACCTTCCTCTGTCGGTCTATCAATGCTAGCAGATATATTAGTTTTGATGTTGAAAGGAATATATTTATGTGGCATTCTGTCTCTGTTTATGAGAGATAAAATCTATTACACCGTCATGTAGGGAGAATGTTGTCAGAGTTTTTTGGGGGGATTCAGTTCTCGTGTAGTTGAAATTGGCATCAAAGATTTATAGCATGCGAAAGTAGAAACACAGCCGGGGGTTAAAACAGATGCTTGTCAACGCCCATGTTTTATAGCTGCACCCTGACATGTGTGCTGCTCTTTACATATATATCTTATTGTTTTGTACTCTGTTTGTTTGTGTGTGTGTGTGTGTGTGTGTGTGTGTGTTGGTACGTGCGTGCGTGTTTAAAAGCAGAATTCAACCTTGTATATTCTTTAGCAACTCTAATTTACCTACAATACATACCAATAGCACATTAAGTTTTGGATAAATACAGTTCCTTACTCAGAGATCTAAAAAAATAGATTTTCATATACACTTTATTTATGGCTGTTCTCCAAAACAACAAAAACGTCACAGATTATTTTTACTCAATGTCATGATCTAAAATATCGTTACTCCACAAAATCCTCCTTGATGTACGGCACAATAAATTTTTGAGGACTGGATCTGAAAGTTTGCCTAGTATATAACTTTCAAAGCTAATAACTTTCAAAGCTAGTGTGTGGATTTTCCCCCCATTGTGTATTTTCACAAAGGAACCATAAAAAAAAATATTATTTCTACTTTTCCTGTTATGATTACGAAATGACCTCGACCTAATTCTCACTAAGAGAGAGAGAGAGAGAGAGAGAGAGAGAGAGAGAGAGAGAGAGAGAGAGAGAGAGATCGCTAAATGAGACAAGACTAAAAACATAACACACGACTAGCTTTCATATGACTCAACCCGAACAGTTCTTCACTTACCAGGTAAAAATTGCTAAGTGAAAAAAAAAATACCATCTAATCAAACTGCAGCTGGAGACTTTATAATCAAGCTACCGGTAATTCTTCTTCAGGTGAAAGTACTTTTCCATCCATCTTAATTTCTTTCATTCACTTTCTGGTCCATCTCATTCAACAATCACTATAGATCGCCCTCAAACTTAATAAAATTACTTTTCAGTGAGATAATATCCAAGTAATGATCATCTCATGTTACGAATCCCACAGTTCTGTTTTCCAGCCTACTACTACCCTCTCCTCCTCTTCCCCTATACCTCGTTCGCCGCACTAGTCAGCTTGAGAGGCTCTACAACATGAATGGAATATTAAAGCGGTGTTTACCCTCGTGAACAATGGAGGTTGTTGTCTCAAACAAGAGCGAGGAAATGAAGGATTTTATTCCTCTTTGATTGTTGGTTCTGGTAATTACGTTGTCTTGTGTTAGTATTCTGTTACTCGCCAAGGTTCATTTTCTTCTTTTTGTTTTTATTTTTACTTATTCGATTAACTCCGTGTTGATTACCTTCTTTAAAGATACGTATACCGAGAAGGCGTAAGTAGGTTAGGGCTTTCATTAAATTAGTGGTTGCATGATATTCACATAGCACCTAAGTCATATATATATTACAACTTCGACAGCAAAATACACAAACATTAATTAGAAGGACGCTCACATGTATTATATTGTTCCGCGAGGTAAACAAGATGCTCCTCGATAATTACCTGGAGACTGATAATTACTCCTGTATATAAACTCTGAATATCATATTTAGAGACAATTTTATATACTATAGGGTAAATATCCGATATCTATGTTAACGTTTCAAAACATGTTTCATCGTCAAACCCTAAAATGGAACAAAATACTCATAATGAAAGGGGGTCCCATAGGTATGACTGCCAGTTAGGGACAGTGTGGATTCAGCACATTGTATACCAGTAGTAGTATAATAAAATGCAAATAAAACCAACATATAAATTTCAAAGGAAAGAAATATTGACAAACTGCTAAACTTCTTGAGCCTTTACTCTTTTTGTTCCATTTTTGGTAAGTATTCCTATCGATTAACACCGAGTAAAGGTCCTCACATTTCTGACCTGCCAGTTAACACACCACACAGTAGCTCTAGAGATGAACCAGAATGAAGTCCACAAATAGAGCCCAAAAGTGACTCGAGATTACTCAGCGATTGGTGTCTAAGAAATCCACAACCAACAACTCCTTAGATCATGCAACATGTTATCTTTCCTCAAATCTATTAATTTCTGTTTAGTGAGGAAACTAACCTTGTGTTCTGTACTTCAAGAGACGCTGATGCATTAGAACAGAGAGCTGGTATTCTCTTCATCCTGGATATCTAATAGTTATTGTCTAGTAAATGAAGTAACTTAGTTTTCGTGCTTAAAGGCCATGGTTGTTGAAGCACAGATACACATAAAGTCAACACAGCTTAAAGTCAAGACTACAACTTAACCGACTTTCAGTGGTACCCTCGAGTCTCTCTCTATGTGACAGACTCCGTGAGTAGCAGTTTCTCCTCAGGCGAACTCCTATCCAGAACTGTGAATAACTACTGTGAAAGGTTAGTCACACACTGTATTATTCCTGCAGTACAATAATTACTGTCAAGAGTTGCAGGTCTATACAGTTACCCGTATGAGCTCAGCGTCCAATACGTTTGACAATTCAAGATGTCAAGTGTCTGTTTGTTTATTACTTGAATATAAAACTGAAAATCTTCTTAAATTACATCTATAATCTTAAATAATTGAAATGCGTCTCACCACATTCCAAAAATAAACCGAACAGATTTAAGGTTAACATTCGCTATTATTTGGTCCAGTACAGTAGGTAAAACATACGCGCCTGTGTGCAATGTATTCGGGTATGGTGATGGAATACGCTGTTGATTTCCCAAGGTAGTCGCTTACTGCTTTTATCAATGTGTATCAGAGAGAAAATACAGGGACACCATTTTCAAAAACAAATTTGCTTAAAAATTCTACTATATTCTTAAATCTTAAATAATTTGAACAATAATAATTTTTTTTTATCGAAGTATAAACAAGAGAACGTTTAAAACTTATAGATAAGAAATAAGATAATCTTGTACAAAGTTTGGCAGTGTGTGTCAGTTTCTATTAAAGTGAAGCTTCGAATGAGTTACCTAAAATAATAAGTTCAGTGTAGGAGAATGAGAGAACAGGCTTTCTTCATTACCGTAATTTGGAACTGATGTGTCTAGATGATCTTGTCTAAAACATCAAACGTACCATCCATGTCCTGTTTATAAGACAAAGGCTTAAAATGAAATGAGAAGTCGTTGAACCAATTAAGGTTATGAAGATATTGGAGTGTGTATAAATGATGAACCCAAAACTAGTCCGTCAGTCTGTTTGCCTCATTGTTATTGTTCGAGTGACTTTTAATTATCCTGAAAACAACCTTAGCAATGAGTAATATGATTGAACAGAGCAGCATTGCATAATACGTATAAAAATATAATGAATAAAAGTATACATTGATTCGATATGAAAAATATGTTGACGTCTAATAAATCTTTAAGTACGTAAGAACGTTAGTAATTACAGTAGTCCATCAGCAATTAAAAATCACGAAAGATGAAACTCTGATTTTCATGAAAACCTTATTATTAACATTAGACTACACGATAAATCTGAATAATGTAAAGTGATTATATTGTTATTTAACTCTTTAATAGAGGTGTTTTCCAGCCTAATGCCAAACGATTTTATTCAACTAAGAGAAACTTCCGCCCTCTAAAGGGTTAAAGCTAAAACAAAGTATAGAATTACCAAAATGTTTTCATAATGAAAATAGGATAACATTTTCATAAAAGACCAGACATTCATAAGTACAAAAAGGGAGGGAATGAGGGAATGCAAACAGGACTTAACGCGAATGTAAACCTTTAAAAATTATATTGTTTAAATTGCAAGAAATACTGAAACGAACTAATTGGTTGTTATAATGTGAAGTGTTGTACTATTTTTAAACGTCGGTTTCATGCTCTCAACAGACGATACATGGATTGATCTGCCCATGAACACATTGATTCTGTGTTTTAATAAGCATAAAGTGCTCTCCACATATCGAAGCTTACAGCCCAAACAATTGAAAAGATGCAATACCGTCGATCTCAATTCAAAGCAAAAGAGCAACTGGAGAGAGATGAGTGATGTGGAGAGCAGAGCTTAAAGAAATTAAAATTGACAGATGGCAAGACCATCTTTAATAACCTGATCATTACATGGACGCATCTGAAACAGCTACCGCCTAGTCAGCTCACATGGATATACTGTAGTAGGTAGTAGTTACCACCTGGCTACCTCACATACTGCCTTACTTCGTGAACTAATGTCATTTTATTCTTTACTTGAATATCTCAAGATCTTGGACCAGCAGGTGCAACGCTCACTTGACGGAACAGCACTGCGGTCTTTCCGGTCCCTAATTTATCTTAATTGATAATAAATTACAAAGTAATCACGTAATATTAACCAAACATTTTTAACATAACGTTGGTAATTAATTGTAAGTATATAATCTTTGAATATTTCGCTGGGAAGGTTGTAATTATCTTTTGGTCTTCACTTTACGATGTTGTCTCTTCACTTTACGCTGCTGTGCCTTCACTTTACTCTGTCTTGCTTATTTTAGAATTCGATTTCGTGAGAGTCTGAGGCTGGGTCAAGTGTGGCCTTGTACTGTTTACGGTTGCGACCTCTTACTTATTACGTTCTTCTTCACTGTAATTATAACCCAACTAATCAATACTAACTAATAACTTCTCTTAATTTACTCTTAATATAAACAAGGACTGACCAGTTATGTTGGATACATGAGTGTAACAATCAGGTTACGAGGTAGTTAAAATGAGGTGGGCAGACCTACACACGGAGATGAAGGTCTTCATATGAAGGCGTCGGTGTACTTACACAGAGGGTGAAGACTTGGATGCACCACACAGGGAGGGTAAAGGTGTTTGTATTTACACAGGGAGGGCGGAGGTGTGGGTGTATTTATACAGGGAGGGTGAAAGCGTAGGAGTTTAACACGAAGTTGAAGACCCACACACGTGTGTGTGTGTATGTGTGTGTGTGTGTGTGTGTGTGTGTGTGTGTGTGTGTGTGTTGTGTGTGTGTGTGTGTGTGTGTCTATGTTTTCTAAAATATTTTAATTTGTGAGGGAGGGGCCTAGGCCCTAGAGGATGGCCATGCACTATCTATCTCCTGCCCCTCCACTTGGGGAGGGACAACACAGTAAAACATCTTTTGCCCGCGGAACGAAGGAAATTATCCAATTTTGTTGCAAATTTTGTTGTCTCAAGTTCTTCATGGACGACAATGAGTGTAGGGTAGATATATAGAGAAGTTAAATAAGTCAGTGCAGCCTGAGGTAAGAAAGCAGAGTGGTCTAGCGTCAGTTGTTCTATATTCACGGATCTCCTCAGCACCGCAAATATCCAGACTATCCCTCCACACTAGAGCTGACTGTGATGTCTGCGTGTGAACAGACGCCAGTCCACACATATCTACAATGTCCAGCCCTGCCATCATCGTTAGATTAATCACAACAAGTTTATGTTTCTGCAAAAAAAAATATTTTTAGTTCACTTATATTCGAGACATTAATATGAATGAACGCTTGTTAGTGATTTCGATGTGTATAGTTGCGAAATTTTTTATTGTGGAAATGCACTCTCTGAAACCATTGTTTATCATCAAGGACTTGGCATTTTACAAAGGAATTGTGTCGCGAGTGTGTGTGTGTGCAATTTAACAGGTTGTATAAAAAACATGAAAATACTTTCTTATATTGACTTTTCATACATGTCTCTTTATAAATATGTCCACACATTTGTTCCCGTTCCGCACATCCTTCTATCTTTATGGGTACACACACATATATACACGATTTATAACCAACAGAAAAATCTATAACGACCCACCCCTCCCAAATGTCTTGTATGTAATAAGTCATATCTGCTGAACTTTTCCATAAACCGTTATTATTATTATTATTATTATTATTATTATTATTATTATTATTACACACAAATAAGCAAAAGTAAGTAACGAACAAAGACAAAACTCCGGGACACACAAACGAATATCCACACCAATGTATTCTCTCATATTTGAACACAGAAACATAAACTTTCAACACAAACAGTCCTCAGAAAAGACAAGATTCATGTAGTATGCATAATTTCTACATAATAGCACCTGGTAGTAATGATTCGTACATATGGCTCTCAGCTTTTTTTATATATATTTGTGTAGTTCTGTTTAAGTATAAATAATCATTACCTTCATGATATCTAGAATAAATTTGTATTGTAGATTTTTCAGGTTGTGTATTATGCACTATTTACACTTAGTTTTGACGCATATTTGACCTACTGCTGTGGTGGGTCATGTAATCTTTAGCGTAGAGATTGTGGTAGTTGTGATAGCTGTTGTGGTGGTGGTAGTAGTGTTGCGATAGTGTTTCATACACCCATACACGGGCGGATTATGACTGAAATACTAACGAGAGGGAAGAGCTTATATATATATATATATATATATATATATATATATATATATATATATATATATATATATATATATCATAAATTCTTTAAAGAAATATACATTTTTAATCGTGAATATTTAATAAGTAACAAAAATCAAATTATGAAAAAAAGGGGGGGGGGGTAAATCAGCATTCAATTAATAAATATAATCTTGTTTTTCTTCGTTTCTTTAAACTGTAATATCAAGCAACATTCCCTGAATGCAAATTTTAAAATAAAGTTTCTTCCTGGCCGTCAGTGTGGCAAGTCGTGAATAATATTAACAAACTTTAAAGAGCTGACAGTTTCACTCTCAATGCTAAAGAGACAAAGTAGTGAGATGGTCGTAATTCTTGGTGGATAGTAAGATAGTTTTTACCATTTGAGAAGAGAGAATGACCGTTCTCCTCTACAGCCATAATATAGTTTCTCCATCTGGAAAACATTCCATCACACTGGATTCAATGATTTCACGTTACATCCAAATAGATTTTTTCTCAGCCTCTGTTCGTTCTATATTTGAGACACTTAAAAATTTCAAGTTTGGGATAAATTATTTAGTAAAATCTACTGTGGAGTCATCTGGGTATTTCTGGCACAAGCGGATGATACCATTACTGACTTAAGAGATTGACCTATAGTACAGTGTTATGTGTTAAGTTTGACAGGACACAATATTGGTGAAGACTTTGATTCGGTGATCTAATGAGCATTTCAGTTTGTCATTGATTGTGAGGAAAGTATTAACTCTGAAGGATTCTTTTTGTTGGTCACTGAATTGTGGGTCAAGTTGTGTCATCTAGCGTCTTTGGTCTCTTGTCTTTCGCGACGTTTAGTTGATTTGTATTTGTGGCTCGCACTCCTTTCAACCTCCTCAACCTCGAACTCGTCTACACTGACAGGACCTAAACTCAAGTGTCAAAAAAAATGAAGGCCTAAGGTTACACCCTCATTAGTCTAATGGTTAACTCGACCCTGGTTATGATACGTCAGGGTTAAGAAAAGTTATTATTATTATTATTATTATTATTATTATTATTATTATTATAATTATTATTATTATTTATTTATTTATTTATTTATTTATTTATTTATTTATTTATATATTTTTATGCTTCAGCTGAGTAGGTTATTTTCTCCATGTTTAATTTCCTCTCAACTCTTAATTAGGGTCTATTAGTTAGATTACATAAGAAAAAGGTTTTACTAGAAATTGGAAAGTTGGTTTAGATTAAATTAATTTAGGTTTAGGTTTGATTACGATTTTTTTTCTTTATGTTCTCATGTAATTACTTTTATTTCCCAAAATACAGAATTTCTGGTGGTTAGAGAAATATTTTCGCGAACCATCGACCATGAGACATATTACTCATTATCTGTTCATATATCACTGAAATTATTTGGCTATTTTTTTTTTCAGGTGCTGACACTAGGTTTGTGATCTGTTGAAATTTAACCTTTGTTTGTCATGGCTGCTACTCCTTTTCTTACAATTCGGTAGATAGTGAAAGAATTGAGATGTTTGCTTTCTAGTATTGTCTTCTAACCCCCCCCCCCCTTCCTCTTCCTCGTCCATACGACACAAAAACAAAATATCAATTACAGTATAGTTGAAAATTTGTCGACCACATGTACAAGGTGTTGCTGGTGGAGGTGTGTGACAAGAAATAGGCTTTTATCGGTTATCAATCTTATCATCACTTACAGATTCATTGTGGTAATTAGATCCCTGGCGACGCAACAGATTAAATCATGTATCACCAATTATCACTTACAGTAAACTACAAAATTACAGTAAACTACAAAATTACAGTAAACTACAAAATTACCCAAGATGAATTAGGCCTGACCTTCCTTACGACGAAAGTCAATATATTTTTTACCTTCTCTACTTACACTTACATCTTAAGAACACATGGCGGTATTTACAGAAACTGTCACTGGAACAATTGAGGATACTGACTTCTTTATGATATATGTCCACGATATAACTCACTTGCATTCGGTAAAATACACCCACCCACCCTCCTCCTCCTTCGTCGAACTGCCCAAAGGGATGTGATGATGGATGACGCACAGGTGAGGTGATGGATGTCTTAGAGATGTGATTGACTGCGCAGAGGTGAGGTGATGGATGACGTAGATATGTGATGGATGACGCAGAGGTGAAGTGATGGATGACGCAGTGAAGTGATGGATGTCGCAGAAATAATTATGATGGATGACACAGAGGTGAGGTGATGGATGACGCACAGGTGAGGTGATGGATGTCGCAGAAATAATTATGATGGATGAAGCAAAGGTGAGGTGATGAATAGCAAACATATGAGGTGATGAATGACGCAGAGGTGAAGTGATGGATGACGCACAGCTGAGGTGATGGATGACGCACAGGTGAGGTGATGGATGACGCACAGGTGAGGTGACGGATGACGTAGAGGTGAGGTGATGAATGGCAAACAGATAAGGTGATGAATGACGCAAACGTGAGGTGATGAATGGCAAACAGGTGAGGTGATGAATGACGCAGAGATGAAGTGATGGATGACGCACAGCTGTGGTGATGGACGACGCACAGGTGAGGTGATGGATGACGCACAGGTGAGTTGATGAATGACATGACGCACAAGTAAAGAGGAGACGTAAGGTGAGGGCTAATCATAATGTGGATGGGATATTACCGAGCCACTCGGGTTTTGACCTCTTTTCCAACTCCACATTGACGAACTCATATAAACTGGACAAACAAATAAATATGATATTACCATTGTGTACAAGTTGACAAGCGTCACAATTAGCAAAAGCCCGACTTGTTTGTTTTGTGACCCATATAGCCGCGCACACTATTAACACCAACAAACGCGGTCGAGGTAATGAACATTTGTTTGGTGAAAGATATTGCATTGTAGTATTTCTTTATAACGCTTTTTTGTGTCGTTTAGCAGTTAATTGCAATTAACAGATGGAAAAATTTTTTGAAAGCGAATAGTATCACCAGACGACCTGACTAACTTGTTAACTTGCCGACCAGTCAAGCGTGACTGACTACCACACACTACAGTATACAGGGCTAACAAAGCCATTTAATTACAACAGATCCCTATGGAGAGTGAGGACGTGGACCTTTCGTTGACGCGTTCTCTCAGTGTTCTTCTTGACCGCGGGTTTATTTGAATCCGGTGGTTCAATTTTTCGTAAGTTTATCTATTTAATGAAAGTATCAGCATTAACAACACCAAAAAAATAACACATAAGTTGACCTTTAAGATTCCATAAATAAACTTTAAATGTCCATGAATAAAGTATTACTCTTGCACAATAAGGAGATTATGGATGAAACTATAACTACATAATAAACCATCATTAAAATTTTTGCTATGACACGATATACATTATTACATATTACTTCACACATATCTGTATTGGTGTGTGTGTGTGTGTGTGTGTGTGTGTGTGTGTGTGTGTGTGTGTGTGTAAAGGCTCTTTTGATTAGACTTCCATAGCTATATTACGCATCATCTACCCAGAGAAGAGTATCTGGTATATAAAGTCATCGAATACTGTATCTTGCCGTCATAATACAAACATGTGGACCAGAGCTTAATAAGTGTGAGGTACAGTACGGACACTCACACCCTAATATGCATGCACAACACATCTATTTGTATGATGAATGGCAGCGCATATATTGTAGTTGTTTTGCAATCTGAATACTTCTGTGATTTATCTAGCCATGTTTTACACGTACAACAGTCTAATTTGACAGATAAAGGAAAGAATTAGCAGTAGGAAGGAAATAGAGAAAGTCCTTCATGTAAGATAGATAGATAGATAGATAGATAGATAGATAGATAGATAGATAGATAGACTTCACCCATGAGACTCGAACCATCAGCCACAGACTAAGAAACTGAAGCTCAATATAATGAATGGGAAGACTAGCTGTTCTAATCAATAAAATGAGTCAGCTTTGTCTAATGGTCCTGTAGTGGCATCCTCGCCTTCCAATCTCTGACTGGCAGCTAAGTCTCGGTAGGGTAGGTTAAATAATTGTATGTACATGGATCTGTAATGGTATACAGTCATTACTGATCATTTCGACGACCATATTTATGAGTAAAGAAATAGTTAGCTAGAGTCGTTGTCGATGGTTCGCCCTCTTGGGTTACTCCCTGACACCAGGTCATTCACTTTGTCAATTCAGGATGTGGTTCTTGTGGTGGTAGCAGCTATTACACCTTCAATAAGTTCCCTCGATTGTGGCCTTACGACCAGCCATCCTTAAACACAAGTGGCAAACATCATTGTATCTAATCATTGTATCAAATATGAGTCTACTTTACAAGTGCCTGGTAGTGTGCTAAATCATTAAGAGGAACATATACTCGTTCATGAAAAATATGTCCTTAAGTTAAACAGTACATTTGTTTCAAAGAATTAATTTGCTGTAAATAAATATCACTCCCATTTCAATTTATTCATCAACTACTGTATATCTGGGGCGTCATTACATTCACCAACTGTTCAAACATGTGAGGTATGTACAGTACACCACACACGTGTTTCTTGATTCATATTTTTTTTTCACTGGCGCCATTATATCGTGGTTGCTTTATGTACTGTAATAGCAGTTTGTGTAATTTTAATACAGATATTAACGTAAATCAGTTGACTGTAATGCCACAGTCAAAACCAGTAAACAACTGTATGAACAAAAAGCAATGAAAGTCTTTCATACGTATGTATATTTACGTACTCGAGTGTAATTATGCACAGGTAAACATTCTCACAAACACCATAATAAAACTCTGCCATATTCACAGTTATGCTACCGAACATGTATGCTCTAAAGACTGAGGAAACACACTGATATATACACAAACATTTCATCCCTCCAACTACTCAGAATTAGACCACACATGCAAACATTGAATACGTTTATATTCCACACATTTTGCACCTGCCAGACTTTTTCTGTTGTGATGCAGGGCGGCCACAACCAACAACAAATACAAACCATCCTTTCATTCACTTTCTAATTACAGTACCAATTGCTTTTTGTTATCGCGCTCCCTTTCCACAGCAGATTTTTTTAGATCCTTTCAGTTTCTCCCAGAAGCTTCACACAACCTCGTATCAACCGTCAATAACACTTATAACCCCTAAAAAACAGCCCCCAAGTGTGTCATGCATATGAATGATGAACACATCACGAAGAGACAAAAGAAGAAATGAAAAGGATAATCACATACCCAAATACAAGAACCTGAAAGTGAGCTGTACATATTCCGAGAAGAACAGAACAGCAGTGGATCAAGCAGTCCCAGAACAATTGATACATAGAACTGATGACACTTTACATTAAACATGAAATTAGTGAAGGCATAATATGAAAAAAGCTCCTTAATTGTCAAACTGTATAATTAACCTACTGACCAATGTGGGAGACAAACAGACAAACACATGCATAAACACAGCCCACCCATATGCAGTCCACTAATGTAACAAGGTGGACCACAGCATAAATTTGCTGGTATATGCCGACCAAAATTTCAATGTGACATAGGAGCTTGGGTGAGCCATGTATTTTAAATTTGCCCAGTGTAAATATCCCGGTAGACCAACTCCAGCTCGGTAGACCGCATATTATAATAGCACCCAATAGTCTTATATGGTTTAACTAATACTGGAATCTTATGTTAGTATGATTTAAGTATTAGCTTAACAGTTATTTAACCTCTCCTACTTCAACCGTGAAATTACAACACTAAATATAATTATAAAAAAATAGCACTACTACTACTACTACTACTACTACGAATAATAATAACAATAATAATAATAATAATAATAATAATAACAATTTATAAATACGATTCAAAGGTTAGTAATGGCAACAAGTAATAGAAAACTAACGTTTAAAACCTTTATGAATTACTTGAATTATTCAATCGTAAATACATCTTATATAATAAATATAACTAACTATATGGCAGTAAGATCTCAATAGATCTGAATCCATTGGGTAATAGCTTCTGGCAGCTCCGGGTTATTGGCAGCTGAGAACTCCAAAGTTAAGCGTTAACGGGAGTGAGTGATGAGGTGACGCGGCAAGGGACGTGACCTGACGGTGAGACTCTCGCAGTGACAGCGAAGGTAATGGTAGTGGTTGACACAAGCAGCGTAGGAGACAAGGGTGGCAGGGGAGGTGTGGTGGGTGACAGAGGCAGCGAAAGAGTGGCAATGGACACAGGCGGAGGAATAATGACTACAAGATTATGGGGGAGGAAGAGTGCAGTGATGACTGACAAATATGGTAAGAGTCGTAATTGATACTTTCAGATGAGGAGTGATGGATGGCAGAGGCAAAGGGGGATATGAAGTTAACACGAGTAAGGATGAAATGGTGGTTAACACGGGGTAGAAAGGGTGGTTGACACACGTACTGTGATTACCATATACAGGTAGTAAAAAGAATGAAAAATATACAGTAAACACAGGACTTTATAAAGAGTTTAGACTTCACTGAGTAATAGTTCTTTACTTAAACCAAGAAAGTTCTCAAGCATACTGTACTGTATATGAATCTTAATCCTTACGGCGCCTCGATGCTCATTGTTGTGGAACGCGGAGCACACAAGTTGTTCACGTCCAATTAATGTTGTGGAAATTGGAAAATGTTAATTGTTACTCACGATCAGGTAACGTTGAGGAGGGTAGAACACGTTAACTGTTTCTCAAGACCGAGTAAATCTAATTATGATTTAGAGGTGTTAGTGTTGTTAATGAAGTAGTGAGGAAGATGTGGTTGCATATAATGAGGACGTAACAACTGTTTATGTGGCGAAGAAGACAATACGTAAAATTGCATTATGTGTGGTGAGAACACAGTACAGTGTTCATTTGTGTTGAGAGGATATGTTATGCTTTGATAATATACCACAGTTGTTGTGTGTCTTGTAGTGAGGACATGACACAATGGTTATGTCTTTTGTGAAGAAGGCATATTACAAAGGTTGGGTGAGAAAGGCATAAAACATACACATACGCTGTGTGGTGAACTCTTAACACACTGGCTGCGTGTTTGGTTAAGAATAATATTATTATTATTATTATTTTTTTATTTTTTGGAATTAGCCCACCCGGGCACAGGTCATTGACCCACAACGGAGCCTTGGGGGCAAAAATATAATAATAATAATAATAATAATAATAATAATAATAATAATAATAATAATAATAATAAAGAACCATAAAGAAATACAAAAATGAAAAAAAAATCAAGAGCGAGAAACAATACTGCATAATATACAGTGTACAGTATACTGTATGTATTTTGTGTTGTTAATGGTAAGAGAAGCAATTGAGAGTCTGCAATTGTGTTTAAATGAGGCAGAAAGTCAGATCAGCAACCTGGGACTTGGTCGCAATTTTCATGATGCCATATGGCAGCAGGGTCTACCATTAGACAACATATTATGCTTCCAGTATCTTCCCAGGCGGTAGTACCTCCCTGTTGGTAGCTGCCTACTACCTGTCTTGTGTACAAGACAGGGTTGTGTGCAGTGGACAAGATGCAACACAAACAACACAAGCATACAAATATATTATAGAATTTCACAAAACTTCTCTAAAGTACAGAGCCACAGTTCATCAACTATAATACCGCTGTTTACATTTTATTGGTCGCTGGATGCAGAGAGCCATCATAATAATGCGTCAGTCAACCTCCACAGGGCTGGAAAAGTGCTCGTTCTCTCCGTGAATATTGAGGGCTAATGGCAAATATTTTCCAAAGTATCGATGCTTTAATTTTCGCAAAAATCTTTTTCATCTCCAGAACGTAATTATTTTTTGACGAAAAATAGACATTTACCAGGGTTTTTTTGTGTGTGTGTTATACACAGTCAAACTGGTCTGCTTATAGGGACGATCATGTGGGTAATCATAGCACAAACTATTTATAAATAGCCCAATTAGTAACCTAACGTGTGCAAACTTTGGTATTATTTGGTTAGGTTATAATAGTGAACAACGTTTTAAATAAAAATTATTAAATTTTACCGTATATGAACTAATTTCCAAGAAGCTATAGCAATAAAAAGGAAATGTGGACCAAATCTAGCAAACACTTTAGCTGTATTTCAGAACCTATTCAGGCGAATATCTATTTAACTCTGACATATATATATATATATATATATATATATATATATATATATATATATATATATATATATATATATACATACATACATATATATATATATATATATATATATATATATATATATAAAATGTATTTCCTAAGCAAGAAATAAAGTACAGTATGTCAGTTTTTATAGGTTTCACCAGCAAGGTCATGCTGAGCTAAACGATCTTTCAGTGCAGTAAGACTGACGTAGCTGCGCTCTTAAGTCTATACTATGCCTCTGAGACGTCTAATCAGCCTTGTAATGTCATGTGTATCGCGATCGATTGGTAAACCTGGATGTACAAATCACTGCAGACGAATTTTTGAGAAGATCAACAGACATATTATGAACCATGACTTTTGATAATTTTAAATATAATTGTGTAACAATTAATGTATTTCGCTTATCATTGTTGAATGCTTAATTTGTGTACCTAAAAAACAACTGTCATAACATGAATTTTAATGTGTATCAGTTGAATCGAACAAATATATCTAAAATATATGAGGTTATTTCACACTTGTTGATTTTCACCATTTCTTCTGAGAACCGATCGACGCCCATACCACTATAGCGTCTGAAACAAATGAACAACACACGATCTATAGTTTATACTCAGTCAGTACATAATAATGCGCTAACCAAATAAACGCAGTAGTGTAAAGCCACGGCACTATCTCTCCCACTACAATTCCCTTCCTAACCCCCCCGCTCCTTCCTGTCATCTTTCCCGCTCTGCCTTTCGCTACCAACAACTTTTTGGAGCTTCTAAACTTGGAACTGGAAACTATACTGAGTCATTAATCCATATTCAATAAGATCTCTACGCTTCATTGATTCATCTTTATTTCGTGTGTATATCTTCGGTCTTCCTCTGATTTCGTGCTTTCAACCGTGTAATAATTAATCTTTTCAATGCATATCTAACTTGTCTTACCCTTCAAGTCCCCGTGCCGTCTTTAACACACACTTATTCACTCGATTCTTCAGAGTAATAGTTTGGCCCAACAGGTTCTTCGTATATATCATCATTCCTACTCTGTCAATTTTACGAACAACCATAATTCTTTCTTAACTGCTCATCTCTACTGCTCTATCACTACCCTGACAGTCATATATTATAAGAGTTGCAACAAGTACTTTATCCACTCAAGAGTCTCCCTATTAAATGATAGTCCCAAGGCCGTGGTTGCTCCTTGCATTACCGTATTGTTAATTTCACCTTCTCTACTGTTTTTTTTTCCTTATTGGACATTGTTCCCAGATATTTGAAATTACCCATAACCTATATTTATCTGTGTCTACTTACACTAACACACACACACTGCTGTTTTTAAAAGGTACAATAACACATAAAATTGTTTCAAAAGCTCTCATAGAAACAAACAAGCAAACAGCAGTCAACCTAATCACAGTAATACCGATATTGTGCATAGTGAAGAAAATAACATTGCGAAAAAAAATATGCAATGAGTAAAGAACTTTGAATGTCAAATTTTTTTAAATATATTTTGTGGGTGGCTACGTGTTACGGTAGAAATAAGACTGGTGTTGCTGAATGGGATTTATTCTCCTAAACTCTCTACCATCTAACCAAACACCAAACTCCGATACTCAGTAGAGTGTATAATATCAAAGGTTCCCTAATAACGAAATCATTACACCATTTTCCCCTTTATTGTGCATTGTGGCGAAAGTTATATGCCGAGGGTGAGAATACCTGACGTGAGAAATGGGTCTCGGTTTTATCTACATTTGTTAAATTCCTGTTCATTCTTCGCCAAAGGTCAATGGGATGGACGTAGAGCAGGAATATATGAATCACTTAATATATGAAATGTGATTTAATTATGAACATTTCTTATATAATTACTACGATTTATACACGGACACTTGATTAATCATCTCACTGATATAATAATGTATATACGTAAGCTCGACCATCACCCCAACATCGCTTTAAAAAGTTTGGTTTAACTTCTTCATATTTTAATAATAATATTAGTTGGAACCTTGGTATTTTATTACAAATTCTGGTGACGTGGCAGCACCATAAACTCCGACCTACAGGTAAGTTCCATATTATATCATTGTAAATACAAGTGTTCCATCACGACACAAATATCACCTCCAGAGGATGTCCAAACTAGCAATTCCACAGTACGATAATTACATCTTTTCTGAACTATGGAAATTAGCTCATGGGTCACAGGTCCTAATAAGGGTCCAATTCTGGTGGAAAGTTAAGATTTAGTTGTGATCATAATGTGCTAATAAGTTTCTGACAGTACCATATTTACATCCAGAAAAATGTGTAAGTAACCAGAATTCCCGATTAACCAGAGTGGCTATACATCAATTAGCGCGATTAAGCTCAAGTTTTCTGCATTTCGTACCCCAAGAAGCACTCGCCAGATGATACATAAATTCATAAGTTCTGAGTCCCTCCTCCCCTTCAATTAGTCTGGTTTGAATGTGGATTAGTTGTACCTCACGTCTCATTCTTTATATTTTCATCCCGAGGTGTCGCCATCGCACGGGTTTTATTGATGACTTGATGATAATGTTATTGTAGTTTATGGCCTTTCCGTCTCTTTATTCAATATTAGTACAGTAATCTTTGTTTTTTTTCCTTCATTTTTCCCGTTTTCCCTCCATTAGAATTCTCCCTTCACTCCCCCAAAGGACTACTATGACTATGTTTGTTGTATGTGAAAAACTACAACTTGGTGTGTTACAAAAAGCCATCTTCCTGGGCCTCAGTCTGGACCTAGTTTGGCATTACTCACTGTCCTGTTAACTTTGTTGGTGAGTGAGAAACATCTAACGACTGATGTTAAATACTTCTGATTTTTGGTGGTAAAATTGATCAGAATATCCAACGAAGCATTAAATGTAATTTCCAATTAATATTATTAACTCGTGGAAAAATCAATTAGTTTCATTAGTTCTCTCAACGATTTTCGTCTGTATCTCTTCAGATTCTTCAACGGATTAAAAGATCTTGTGTTATGCCTCCCAGTCTCATCAACTGTTACAACTTTCTCACTTTTACCTAATTCTCACCCCATTTTTTACCGTTTACAATATTGACATTTTTTCTCAATTCATGAACATGCTTTCTCCTTTTCTATTTTCCTTTTTATCAGTTCTCTCTTTCCGGCTAGCCCTACCCGGCTTCTCCTCTCAAGAAGGAGTCGCTCCGTCTGGGTCACAACTTCGAGACGCTAGATCCATCATGTTACTGATTCTGGTAGATGGACGATGACGATGGCGGTGTGACACACATGCAAACTTCTCATTATTGTGCTGATGGACGGAGGCCGCAGCTGAGACAGACGGACACACACACAGGATTATTTTGAAATGTGAAAGTTCGTTTACTGTTTGTTCATGACTAACTTACAAGTACTGGTGTTTCTCTATCCCTTTCAGCAAGTAAATATATACTTGTATACCTTCACCATAAATGTGGTTAGTGACCGTCGTTTTCTTCTTATTTTTGTTACGTGTGTGTGTGTGTGTGTGTGTGTGTGTGTGTGTGTGTGTGTGTATAATAATAACATTAACGGTTTATTGAAAGAGCATAGCAGCCAGAAGGCTGAAAATATACAGTTACATAATTGGGGAATGGGTTTCGATTTACAAATAATATACAAGTAACATAAGTGACACAAATAAGATATATAATAACTAGATGGGGAAAAGCTCAAACTACAGGGCATTTCAACATAGTGACAGTGCAAGTGTGTGTGTGTGTGTGTGTGTATGTGTGTGTGTGTGTGTGTGCGTGCGTGCGTGCGTGCGTGCGTGTGCGTGTGCGTGCGTGCGTGTATGTGTGCGTGTGTGTGTTTACGGACGAAGAATAAATCGAGAATATAATTTTCTTCGTAAGCAATCACACTTACAATCTTTCACACACACACGTAAGTAATCTCATGCCGGTAAACACGAAGGCGTTATATAAGATATACTGTACATACAGCCATATTATTAGGTACAGTTGTACGTGAACACTGGCAACAAGAATCACCACCTCACGCACATGAACACGTAAATATTTATGGATACACACACACACACACATCAATGTCGCCAGAAGTATAGGAAGTATTAGACTTGGGTGATGAATAATTCATGTTGTAATTTTTTGTTAAATTTTGGTGGTGGCCTAATTTAAAAGTGGTCACAGCCTGGATTCCCATGTTACTGTAGTTGTGTTATTACCTAGGTTGTACTAATGTTGCTTTTACAGAATTATTGTAGTTAATTTAGTCCTGCAGTCGATGGTTAATGTGGCTGTTGTGTGATGTGGTTTTTGTGTTGTCTCAGTTGTTATATTATTATGAGTAATTACAACTCTTAGTTACTGTCGTCTCCTCATAACCCAAGTGTGTGGCTTTTGTTACGTTGTGGTCTTTATCCTTTCGTAGTTAGTGCTCTTAATTTACCTAAAACAAACAACAACTGTGAGCAGCAAAATTCAAAGTGATGTTCTTGGCTAATATACTGTACAGTTATATGTATATTCTGGGATGACGTCAAATAGGTCACATTTCTGGCTCGTGGACACAATCAACTTGGTACACAATATTTACATGATGTACTAAAGTAATGTCTGGCCTAGGAGTGAGACTTCCGGACCCCGTTTACTAATTATTTCTGTAAAAAAGAAGTTTATATAAGGGGATGATGAATATTTCACACAAATTATCGAATTATGTGTGTGTGTGTGTGTGTGTGTGTGTGTGTGTGTGTGTCGTCAGTACTTCCTAGTCGTGTGGTGATCGTCTTCACCAGTGTGTGATTGTGAGTCACTAGGACTCCATCAACCCGCCAGTCATTACAGTAATGATGGTTGGCTGTCACGAAAACAATCACGCTCATATCATGCGAAAATATAATTGAGCAATTTGATTAAAGGTTAGGTGGAATATGTTTGTTTTGTACGTTATATTTAGGTGTATTATATGTGAGCTTAGCTTGGTTAGCTAACATTATTAGCTTGTATTTTTCTACTATCAGTTTCTTCTTATGTAATAATAATAATAATAATAATAATAATAATAATAATAATAATAATAATAATAATAAATTATTATTATTATTATTATTATCATTATTATTCAGGTGCCGTACTAAGCTTGCGCCTCGAATGGGGTACTAGCGGTTTTGGGGTTATTTTAAGGTTTGTTTTCCTTCTTATCCGTGCGATGTCTTGGGCACTTTTTGAGCTAGAAGGCTTAAAGGTGTATGCAACAGTGAACAAGTGCTTTGACAAAGAAAACAGTTATGTTTTTATTCATATTTTCTTTCATTTCTCTCTTGCTTGCTTGTCTGCCCAGGCAATATCTCAAGACACATTTTACACAAGGATTTGGAAGGAAGATGGAGACGGGAGAAAGTTTGACTGATAGAGGTGAGAGAGAGAATGAATAATGGGTCCGAAGGTGTTTCCAATGTCACAACTCAGCAAAAGGTTCAACAGCTGCTGCTGAGAGTTACGTCAGCGGAAGCGATATACAGTAAGTGATGTGGGTGGCAGGTTCACCTTACCACTGACGAGCTCACCACTCGCCAGTTTGCAAGGTAAGAATGTTGGTGCAAGAATCTTTGTTTTGTAAATTGACCCAAGGAATTTAATATAACATACTTCATCTTAGGCACTACTGTGTAACTGAAGTCAACCTCGGTAATGCATTTTCCGTTGGTCTTATTAGCGTGTCTTGTGTGTTAGCTATATCACCGAAACTTTAGCAATTTTATTTTTTAATAAAAAATTATATCGCGGAAAATTTACCTAACGCTTTACCTGACGCTTAAAATTTTTATTAGTGACTAGTGTTATAATTAATTGCATTTCCAATATATACCGGTATGTTCTCTTACTTATTTACATAAGAACTGGAATCAAATCCTCAGCTGCACAACAAACGCCGCAGTTTAACTATTTTTTAAGAGTAAAAATAAAACATCAGTGCTTATCCGTGACTACCGTGGCTCTTACTGTTTAAAGTAAGCTGATAGAGGAGTCATGAGAAGACCCAGGAGCCTCTTGCTGTGATTTTGCCCTCCTGCTGCGTCCCAGCGTCTCCAGACACGAAATGTGTTTGTGTACCATCCTGAGGACCTGAGGTGCTTGGACACCTCCCTAGCTGTGAGTATGCGCCTTCCTGCGTCGCTCCGGCATCTAGCCTACTGCATTTATACCCCTTCCTGAGGTGGCCTGAAAGCTAGTCTGCTGCGTTTAAGTTGCTACTCGTGGTCTCCCCAACACCTGAGAATGTTGTTTTTATCCATGATATTCTAACTCATGTTTCAGAGGTTTCTCCGTACACCCCAAAGATGATACTTCATTATCTATATTGTGATTAATAGCTTCACCGTGCCCTCAATGTTATACATGATTCACCTGTGTTTCTTAAGTCATACACTGCACCTGGGCTAAGGAGTCAGAGAAAACCATAAGCTTACTCTCATCACCTATAATCCCTTTCTGAAAATACTTGTCTGATATTTCCTCGTGTTGTAGTTATACGTCTCTACTGTCAAGCAAGAATTAGTTGTATTTGCTTGCGTTTTATAAATGTTCTCCAATGGTATAGAGAGAATATGAGTTTAACTCGCCGGAAATACTCCTTAGAGACACACAACGATAATAAGTTTCCCTGTAAAGTCTCGCCCACTAGCCACACCCAGTGTAAACAAGACGGAAATTATGATTTCTTATCGGTCCTTGTGGGCGTGAGGTGGCCGTTTAAATGAATGTGAAACTCATTTTTCTTTCCGGGGGGAGAAATGTGGACACTCATTCGTTTAGGAGTTTCTACCAGCGGAAGACGACCCTCAGATATACGACGAGGCAGCTAGCCCCATGTTGGTAATAACTTTTTCCTATGATATATTGCTTGCAGCGAGTGCACGACCTCTTTCTTCAAGTCGCGTGGTGAGTTGCTGAATGGGAAGCTATCGACAATATTTGGGCGCAATCTATTCCTTCATGTTTCACTGTATATCAGACTTTATCGTCAACTGAACTGCAACCTTGTAAGCAGCTCCGAGGATGATGACCTTTGCGGAGGTCTTCCTGCTTTTACGTCATTGGAATTATCTCAAGTGTTGACAGTTGTGAGTGAACCAGAGGCTCGGTGTGCTGGACCTTTGTGACTCGGGGTTTTGACCAGCGAGGTTTTCTTTGAGGTGAGAGAATGCATTTTTCGTCACTCATACTACCTTCACCTTAAAGATGCTGCTCCAGGCCCTGGTGATGAAGGAGGTGGAGGAGGAGGTGGCGTGCTCCAGGCCCCTGGTGATGGAGAAGGTGGGGGAAGAGGTGGCGTGCTCCAGGCCCTGGTGATGAAGGAGGTGGAGGAGGAGGTGGAGTGCTCCAGGCCGCGGGTGATAGAGAAGGTGGAGGAGGAGGTGGCGTGCTCCAGGCCCCTGGTGATGGAGGAGGTGGAGGAGGTGGAGGAGGAGGTGGCGTGCTCCAGGCCTTGTGATGGAGGAGGTGGAGGTGGAGGTGGCGTGCTCCAGGCCGCGGGTGCGAGCCGGTTATAATGAGAAAAAATCTTACTGATAAAAAGTACAGGTAAGGGAATGTGGCGGCCGCGATATTTTCCCGGTAGTTCTTTCAGATATTTTTTTCAGGAAGGATCATTTTGCTAAGGGCCAGAGTCGTCTTTTTAGGAACTATATTTTTCGCGGTGGAATGATTATTGCACTTCAAATTTTGCCTCGTGTTTTACGGTGACGAGCAGTAGTTAATCGGAGACAATGCTTTTATTTTTTGCCAGACGTTTGTTGTTAATTTTATTGACGACTATTGCTAAGGTTATATGGTGTAATTTCACTGATCAAATGTGATAACGTATCGTTGATGATTACAGCCTGCTGAGGACAAGAGAGTGTCAAAGTGTCTTTACTCAAGTTTCGTTAAGTGTTGGGTCCTCACCTGTCAACCTCACAGCCAATCTCGGGTTTAGACGCAATTGTCCCGTGTTTAAAAGAAAAACTTGCGAGGGTAAACATTTCGTGGCCTTCCAGCCTCAGGACAAGCTTCATGGCCACAGTGTGAAACATCTGAGATTCTTTCATACTAAGATAACTCCCACTCACGCCTCCACCCCTGCCACACCCTGACCCCGCTACTATTCCTCCAGCTGACCCCTAACCACGCTATAGTGAACCCTCATCCCGCAACACTAATAACACAACAGAGCCGCGTGAGTGCATTTACCGTTGTGTTACATTGTGTATCGCATGATATTACGGTATACGTTTTAATAGTCGTGAGTTTTATGTTACACATTGAGAATTTTTAATCAGTGGCAGGATCATGATATGTTCAGACGTCAATTACTACTGCTGTCAACCTCGCGTGTTGGGTGGGTTGGGTCCCCAGTAAAATACGATAAGCTATAAAGTTCAGGATATCCATTACAGAGTGAACAATGTGTAGTATTAAGGTGCACTACATTGGGGATTCAGTTTCAACATCGACCTCCCAGGTATACACCGCAGGAGGTCCAGCTCACGAAGGAATAAGTGACAGATTTTAAAGTTGTTTCACCCTGAGGTTTACTGTTCCAATGATACTCTGTTCCACCTCTACTTTGATCCTCAGCTTCTTCGTGTCCTGCCAGTGTAGAGTCTTGCAGTTGGCAGTGTAAAGAAGCGGATATATACCAATAAAAGTCCCGGCAATCTGTATTAACAATATGCGGAAGGATGTAGATACAAACAGACGATATAGCTGTCAGTAGAAGAGCTTGAATACACTAGGGCTCTCGTCAAGGAACCAGATATTAAAGATATCAAAAAGAGGAACAGTTCCCCTCAGGTGTTATGGTCTTGGTCGTACCCGTCGGTCAACCTGAGGCCTGACACCACCAGTTGTTTCCGTGACTCAGGTTAATCTATGGGAAAATTACATGTAGACGTTCTGGCTACTGTTTGTCAAGATTTTTATTTAACTTTTTGTTGCGAATTTTAGTTCTTTGTCGTAAGGAAACGGAGGCTTATTATTTTTTTAATACAGTGATTTAACAATTTTATCAAAATATATAACTGAAACGAACACATGTGGAAGCACTGAATATGTTACTTTCTAAATATTGTGTTAATGTAAAAAGTAATATAATTTTTGTGCTTTCATTCCCACGCGAAAAACACTTCTTTAAATTGTTGTATCATGTTACGAATATTCCAGAAATTATGGCTGTCGGTTCATTTTTAAATCATGGCGTTATCAGGGGAGGATTGGGGACTAGGCAGTATATAACTTTCGCACACAGTATAATTAGGTTTCTGCCCCCTAATTCTGATAAAATGATTACCTTAATGCGCAGCCAATCATAAAAAGGCACTTCCAAACAGTACAACCAATGGCAGACGTTCTTCTTTACTTCATAGGTTATCATTTGCGAAGACGCCGCCAACCACAAGACACGATGAGTGGTGATATGGACTGTTAAATGTCATTAGCGGCCAGCGAGGAAGACGACCATCCATACCATTATAAATACCAACGTTTAATGATAGATGGTGGTGTTGCGTGGAGTGGAGGTGTTGGGTGTAGTGGAGTTGGGTGTTGTGGAGGTGGTGGCGGTGTTGTGGAGCTGGTGCGGGTGTTGTGGAGCTGGTGTGGGTGTTGTGGAGGTGGTGGTACTAGATGTGGGTGTGTTTTGGAGGATTGCACCTGCTTAGGGCGTTAGCGTGTTTGAAGGTTCTTACTACACAAAACCACTACGAAAAAGACTGTTTAATGGCTTTACATGATCCCCCTCCATCTCTCTTTAATTGGTTAGTGATTTAAAAGTCGTCTTGTTATCGTATTCAACGCCGAGAACTAAACATGGAGGTATCTTCTAAGTGTGTTTGAAGGCATAGAGTACAGAACTGATATATAAACTGGATCAAAGAAAAGTTGCATAGGAAAAGCGTCATGGGTTATCCTAGTCAAAAATCACAATAGTAAGAGCAACGCGTTAAATTATTTCTTACAGTAGATGATAACTACCCTAACCTAACCTACCCTAACCTAACCTAACCAAACCTAACCTAACCTAATTACCTTTCACTACCTTTGGTTTGGTTACTTCATGGATGTATGGAATTTTCTTTTTTAGTCCTTCAGCCTCTAATATGTTCACGAGTCACCACTACACATCACTCTGGCTCCTACAGGTTCGTGAGTGACTGCCATAAACAATACCTCGCACTCTCTTCCATGACAAAAAAACTCTTTTGGTAAGAAATGATTTACAAGTCGATTTCCCATTTGCTACTCATTCGCCCTAATATAGTGTGGGTTTAGCAAAACCTGATACGTCTGAGTACAGCGACAAGGGAGAAAATACATCATACACGTATATAGAAAAAGTTCTCAGTGTAAGGAACAATAGGAATTACATCAGTATAGAAGTTATTAGGCACCGTCACATGAACCTACAGTATATTAACGAACAAATTTAACAACACAGGCTACTCCCGCTCCCTGCAGCAGGACAACCTACACAACAGTTACCTCACATTATCAGTCTTGGGGTAACGTTCCCTTCTCACACATAAATACAAATTGATGTAAATAGACCCATTACCCATTGTCATTTTGTGTGGTAACGTTGACGAGGGTGATAATGAGGTTGGTAATTAGCCGTCAGCTTCAGTAATTACCTCTAGTCTCTCAAACAGGCACAGTACAGGTGCCGAAGCTGTTATAAACACTGGATTCTTAAACACACAATGAATATTATTATCCACTACACTGACTCTGATATATTGATAGCCATATTGGATCTCCTGTTTAGTTGATGTTTTTGTTGTTGTTTATGTTGTTGTTGTGTTTTGTGGTGTTGATGATGATAAGTGGATATAAATTGGAGTGCTTAATATTGTAATGTTATAATCTTATTCGTGTATTTTTATAAAGTGCTGTCGGGGTAAACTGGCAGGGAGAGGACTTTGTACCGACCTAAAAGTACGTATATTATCGCCTATTGAATCTATCTATCTATCTATCTATCTATCTATCTATCAGTTATTTTATCAATTTACCCTACCTACTTTATTATCGCATGTTTATCTCCCTGTTAGCTGTTCTCTATGGCCTATGCTGCATCGCTCGACATCATAAATAGTGTCCATTAATGAGTTGATTCATGTACAAAATAATTGTCTTCATTTTTTTTTTAGGTAGAGCATTCATGTTTTATTTAAATAAACGAAGAATTCCCAAATATAGCCGTTCCTTTATTTATGCAAATTAACTGAGTGAACATTGCTGTAAAAAATTAAATAAATAAGTAAAAAAATACGGGACCACCACCACCACTGACGCGGCTAAGAATACTACACCCAAGCCTGAATAAGACGACGGTGACAGGTGACAACAGCTCCCCGCCACAACATAGAGTGAGGTGTTGGGTCGCTCAGATCACGGATAAAAATAACTAAGTGGGGAACTTTTTCGGGGCTGCCCAGCGTTAATGTTATCACACTCGTTTACCACAGAAAATTAGCTAAAACCAGAAAATGAAATGAAATGTTAAAATCTAAATATGTTTAAATAGCAACGAGAGAGATTTTGAAAAATATAAGAAGTGAACACCACAAGTAACTATTTTAATTGCCAAAGGATAAGGGGCCGACCTGTATGACTAAAATTGTCAAATTTAGTTGTAAAGAATTGTAACTCGGTAATATTGAATGCTGTTGGAAATAACTTTGATGCTACCTAAACAAGGATATAAAATTTGGTGATGGGCCAGGTTAGAGGGTGTTGGGGCGGGCAGTGCAGTTTTTGTGTTGGTGGGGGGCAGAGTTGAGGGCTGCTACTCTTGTTTAACGCCTATAAGACCACATATGTCAACACTGAAAAGTATAAACACACACGAGGTTAACATTCACCGAGACTCTCGCACGAATTCATACCCAACTCAGTCACTCATAATGTCAGACTCAATGACTCACCATGTCAGTCTCAGTCACTCTCACATTGCCAAATTGAGTCACTTTCATAGCGCTATATTCAAGTCAGAGGCAGTAATGATAGTATTTGAATCAGACAAACATATATCTAGCATCCACACACTTAATACGACCAACACGGCTGAGAAGACCAACACGGCTGACAGGACTAAATGACATTGTTGTTTTATTTTTAACCCACCATAGGGTTGATAAGAGAGGTTAATAAGATTACCGTGTGTCAGTCTGTCTGTCTGTATCCCTGTTTGTCCTAAATTTTACAATACCGATTATTACATAGAATCCATAGATGATTATTTTTATTAAACTTGGTATAAGTTCAAAGGAAAATAGAGGTAGAGGTTGATCACATATGGTGATTAATATTAATCTAATGACATGATAAAGTATATAGACACCTGATAACAAGGTGATAAATATTTACCAATTGACAAGGCGATACATTTCCACCTGATGACAACCTGATATATGCTTACGACAGTGTGAGGTGAAATGTGAGTTAAGATTAGGAGTAGCCGTCAAGTGAGGGAGAAGTGTGTGAGGTGAGAGGGAGAGGTTAAAATGAGGGAGGGAAGTGTAAAGTAAGAGGTAGAGAGTAAGGTCAAGGGGGAGAGAGTAAGGTTAAGGGGGAGAGAGTAAGGTTAAGGGGGAGAGTAAGGTTAAGGGGGGAGAGTGTGAGAATAAGGAAAAAATTTGGGGTGAGAGGAGAAACTGCGAGATAAAGTCCTAAATTTGGTCGTGAGTAACACAGAGACCCAGCGTACACTACCACCACACCCTTGTTTCTTAAGTAAATGCAAAAGACAAATATAAACTATCCTCATAATTATAAAGAAACTAATCAGAAGATGGAATGCTTCCTCTACATCACTGCTGTGTAGAGAAAGTAATTCTATCAGTCTTCAAGAAGCATCTCAGAAGATAGCCAATTAGTGTCAAGAATCATACAAGGAGGAGATTTATTTCAAGTAAGACCAGGTAACACCGACGCTGAGACGAGTGTTAATGTCAGGGACACCATTTGTCACCACTTAGTACCAACAATGTCTTTTTTATCATTCAGCAGTTGTCCACAAACCAGTAGGACGTAGAGGTTAAATTCGTCGTGGCAGATCAGTGAGACAAAGCGAAGTGTAATATGGCCAGCAGTCACACCATGGCGACAATGTCTTCACCACCTACTGACAATTTGGTGTTACGTTGACCGCTGCTGCCTGGGTCACGTGTCAACGAAGGAAGTTTTTTTTCCCTTAACTTTTCATGTCAACTGTTTTTATTATATAAGGCGCAAACAGAAAGTAATCAGCGAGTAACTTGCAAACTTTTAAGAAGAGATATTTTGACCAGGAGATTCGCTTGTTCAGCATCAGTACAACACAGTACAATGTAAGAGGTGATGGATCATATACAGTATATATCTTTTAGGACACTGCTGCTTTATACAGTCACCTGAACCAACCAAATTTATGAAACCAGGTACCAAAGTTAATTTAAGATAATAATAAAATTACTACTACTACTACTAATACTAATACTTTTTTTTTTATAATGGCCTCCAGCCTCCCCCAATAGCCACACCTTCGCCACCATTTAATTACCTTAATATTAAATATCCTAATACATAAGTAGCTATCCTATCTGTGTTAAATTAGTTAAGCCGCAGATCGATGAGGCATTCAGTGACAGTAGCCTCATAGTCAATATCTGCAGCAGTTGTCGGAGTTGGGGCAGAAGCTCTCGTTCCCCTGAGGCAGAGCAAAGCCGACAGGAGGAGAGAGAAAGACAGTCGACATCTCATCCAGGCTGTAACATAACTTCTGGGCTGCTGCTTCTGCTCGGAGATCAACTCAGCGAGTCTGGCGTAGAAACATCTTGCACTTGGTCCCATCCCACCAGAGGTTGTGAACACTAGAGGAGTGAAGCTGCCTTGATCAACGTTTTGAATTCTCTCCCCATATGCCCTTCTCTTGTCGTTCTCGTTCCTCCTATGTGCAGCATCGAGAGCTAGGTTACGGTGACATGTGGCCATGGGATCAAAAATCCTGATGTCGAAGAAAGCTCGCTGTCCCCGCGTCCAGAATCCTCGAGCACTGACGTCCACACGGGCTTCGTTAGATGTGTTTGAAGTCCTGTGTTGGAAGATCTCACCATCCAATGGAAGGAGGGTCGGTTCTACCATGACATCCCGGCAGATTTCCTTCAACATATTTGCTGTGAGATCCCTTACCTCGTCATAGGAAGAGCCACACACGCATTGGGAGGGCAAACCTTCTACTGGCCGACCGTACCTTAGAGCAATGGCATCTGTAATTTCTTGTTTATTAAGACTGAAACCATTTGCCCTTATCGGTAACATAGTTAACCAGTTCGAGGCGCCCACCTCCTGCGCTATAGCTACTTTTTTTTTCAAATTTTCTGGAACCAGCAGCAATAGTTGCTGCAACTTATTATTTTGGCAGTGCTGTCGATCTGTCGTAATGGACATACGAATCTTATTTACTTCGCTGGTATCCACTTCCCCTGTTGCATTCTGGGCTATTATGTGGTCCGTGAGGGCTGCCGTGAGCTTAAGTGAATTTTGATGTTCAGTGGCAGCAATCTCCTCTGGATTTGTTAGTCCCATCCCTCCCAGTCTTGGTGGAAGTGCAAGAAGTGCTCTTTCTGCTGGGGTTAAGTCAGAGTGTTTCACTAATTTGGGAATGAACTTGACACTGATAGCTTATTCCAGAGGGTGGAGGAGGGGTCCGATATCAGGGATAGTACGCATCAGGTAGTTCCAACGATGCTTGACTCCATGGGTGAATGCAGCAAAGGCCGCATGTGGCTCTGTGTTAGCAATCTCAGATAGTGCTTGGATTTCACTAACCCACTCATTCACCTTTCCCGCTACGTACTCGGTCTTGAAGTCCGTAGTGCCAATTACTGCGCCTAGATGTCTTTGGCCGTCCTTAGTTATTTTGACTACTACTACTACTACTACTACTACTACAGGTACTACTACTACTACAGGTACTACTACTACTACAGGTACTACTACTACTACTACTACTACTACTACTAATAATAATAATAATAATACTAATAATAATAATAATAATAATAATAATAATAATAATAATAGCCTCCCTAGTATATGTCGTGTGGATAATAAAAGTCACCAGCGAGGTACAGTATCAGTCACGGCCCCTCTATGACGGTGAACCTTGACCTACCGAGGCTAAACCCACACAAGTCATCCCAGTCACAAATAGAATATCATGAATATATAACACGACTGGAGGAGTTGGTCTGGTTAAAAGGTGTGCCTGCTGGACACATAGACAGACGGGCAAACAGGCTACAAAACCAGACTGGCCGGTTGACATCAGTGTTCATGCTCGTGTGTGGACATACTGTATATAGTTCTAATACCTGCCTGTAACACTTCATACGATGATTAATTAAACCTGGTTAGAAAGTTACACTCTGTCCAAAAATATCTTTCCGGTAGGGTTTGTCAAATAGTTCGTCCATTGTATTCATATTGTCTCAAAATCGTAAAAACAAACACACACTATAAAGAATACAAATAAAACATCAACTTTCTGCAACATTAATGGTAAGACATACTTGACACACTGTGACACGATACATAATAAGGAGCCACAAGTACAAAAAAGGGTAAGATACAGACACATACAGTAAGGTGACAAGGTCTGTAACTCATAAAATGACACAGGAAACATTGTTAAATGGGCACACTTGTGACTTCAAGTAACTATGTCTCATACTTCCGTGTCTCATACTGACTGGTTCCCGTCTCATTATCCGACTGGATTCCGACTCTCTCCTTTATACTGACTGGTTCTCTGGTCTCGTTTACACCGACTGGCTCCCGTCTCCCTTATACTAACTGGTTCTCGGGCCTCACACTTATAATAAATCTGCTTCATGCTCTCTTTCACTCTAATTTACACTAACTGGTTGCCATGTCTCTCACACCGTCTCTAGTGCATGCAACATCAGTTTATGAATATTTTACTCCTAATCAGCCAGTCTCGTCCCATGAGCATTAGGAGCAAAGGTTAACCCGGTGTTGCTGACGCGTACACTCAGGTATTAAACAGTCCTCTAAGATCCAGGTAACTTAACCAACCAACTCGGTATATATATGTTAATAAGCCTCGACTTTGAAGATTTGTTATATATAACTTCATAGAGTTCAAACTAAAAAAAAAAAAAGACAATTAATAGTTTTTTCTTTATAAAGGGATTTATTAAATGGAATAATCCGATCAATGAGTTTGTTATAGTATTTTTCATGGATTTATTGGTTGTAATAACAGGTGCTAATGTTACTATGAGTGCTACAACAACCAAGTTATTACACTCTGGTTCTTATGTTACTTAATCAAACTCACTTAGTCTCCTGTGCCACTCACCCATACTAACTTTCCAACATCTGAAAGTAACACCCCCATATTTTTAACGCTTGCCAACACCAAGATACACCTTCAACACCCGAAAACAACACCACCCAGAACCTTCCAACAACTGACAACACCACCCAGAACCTTCCAACACCCAAAAACACCACCACCCCGAACCTTCCAACAACTGGCAACACCACCCAGAACCTTCCAGCACCCAAAAACACCACCACCCCGAACCTTCCAACAACTGACACCACCACCCAGAACCTCCCAACACCCGAAAACACCACCACCCTGAACCTTCCAACAACTGTCAACACCACCCAGAACCTTCCAACACCCAAAAACACCACCACCCCGAACCTTCCAACAACTGGCAACACCACCCAGAACCTTCCAACACCCGAAAACACCACCACCCTGAACCTTCCAACAACTGACACCACCGCCCCGAACCTTCCAACAACAGCCATCATCATCCCGCGCCTTTCCACCAACTGTAACGCCAAATCACACTCAAATCAACATGGACCATTAACAAAATTCCATAAAATTTTCACTAAAGTCTATATAATTCCCCAGTTGTTCTCGGTCTGAATAAACACTTCTGGACATAAAAATCTCCCGAGAAACGTCAAGTAAACGTGAGCTGGAGACAAAAAAGTCAAAGGTGAGTCAACAGGCACACACGTGGAAGGGCTCACCGGAGGACAAAGGTGCCACTACTTAAAGATGAACTATAATTATACACCTTTTTTTTTCTCTCATTCTATATCCATAAATGTGTCCAAACTTTCGTGTCTGGAATATGTGTGTGTGTGTGTGTGTGTGTGTGTGTGTGTGTGTGTTTGTTTCATTCACCTACTGTTCACGTCCAAGAAAAAAAAAAGGGACAGCAAAAACAACCACTAATCAAAGCTACAACAACAACAAATAACATTTATGACAACAGCTACAGCAATAAGGAACAACAGCTATAACATCAACCATAACAACCACACCAACAACAGTAAGGGTCGGCAGCCAGACACACATTTTCGGCCACTCACAAGCAGACATTTTTATATCATCCTTGTTAGTAGTGTTGAAGTTGTCCTCACTCGTGAAGGAGGAAAATGAGTAGAATTAAAAGGAGAAGGAAACTGTGTGAGCTGCAGAGGATGGAGAGGGGGAGGAGGAGGGAGAGGATTGAGTGAGGTGTGGGGGTATAGGCTGAGTGGGTTGTTGAGGAGGATAAAGCCAGGGTGAGGACAGGAACTGTATGATGTAAGAAAGAGGAAGAGGATTGGATAACGCTAGGAAGTAGAGGAAGATTGAGTGAAGGCATAATGGTGATGAGGAGCAGGAGGATGAGGGTACGAGAAATGAGTGAGGTTTGGAAAAGGATGACGGCTGTGTTAGGTGAAAACGAGAGAGGCACGTTGGACACATTACCACTGTCAACAGTAACACATGCTAAGGTTGTTAAAAGAAGCACACATCACCGTTATAGTTCTTGACGACAGCAGTACACATCACATTTGTCAACATTCTACTACCATCATTAATAACACCCTGAACAGTAGAGGCAGCAACCTAGCCCACTCCTGACTTTAATAGTGTAACATACACGAACCTCGCAGCGAAAATCAAGGAAAATGTCTTGAAAACTAGGAAATGTTTATAAAACATTTGCCCCCGCCAAGATTAAATAAAGCAGCTAGACGGAAAGAAAAGGCAAACATTGAATGCCCTGTTAAATGTGGAGGACTAAAAGTATGGTTGACCTTTGACCTAGTGACACAGAAATGCAGAGTCCTTCCTCTCTGCAAGAAAAAGGTACGTCTGAAATAATATGTTGATGAGTGCAGGGAAAGTCAAGTCACAGTCCAAAACACAATGGCCAGATAATATACAATAACAACAAAT
Source organism: Homarus americanus (assembly GCF_018991925.1). Lineage (NCBI taxonomy): Eukaryota > Metazoa > Arthropoda > Malacostraca > Decapoda > Nephropidae > Homarus > Homarus americanus. The sequence goes on from NW_024749779.1 coordinate 1,714,851, forward strand.
TTGTGACTAAAACAAAGAACAACATATTAAAACAATAGAATGGGAGACAACATTTTTTTTCTGGAGGAATAAAATAAAAGACAAATATCTGTGAAGTGTTTGAAGAAAAAGAAAATGTATTTTGTTATAAAAATGGACTAACACAGGAGAGGAAAATTAGGACGCTGTAAATAGGAAGGCAAAGGTGGGATGAGAAAAAATATATGATGGTAAAGGACCACTTTATCAGGGGTAGCTGACAGCAGGTAAGACTGGAAGGAATATTTCTAAGACTTTACGGAGCTTGATGAATAAGAGAGAGACGTCCACATGTGCTACGGAAGATGGACTGAACTATGTTGAGCGAGGAAAGTGGAATTTACCAAAAGATGAATAAGACAGAAGAGACAAAATATATAAAGGAGGAGACAATGTGGATGAAGTAAAAAGATATATTGAAGGAGAGAAGGAGCTTAGTTGAGAAGAAGTGTTGTCAGGTGAGATGTGAGAGACCATAGAACACCTGGCTGGAGTTTATGACCTGGACGCCACCAAACTTACACCCCCCTCCACCCCACAAAAATATACATATATATTACTGTAAAAAAAAAACTGTATAAATGGTTCATAGAAATATCCCAGGAATAATGAAATATCAGTTGTTGTTAATTGCCAACAAAATACAGCAGAGTACAGTGTGAGAGGCAACAATACTGTTAATTAGTCCCGCGTCACTCTTGAGAGGATTAATCACGTGTCAAATTATCAGAGAATATTAGTGAAGGGTTTATCCTGGTTGTATTATTCGGCAGTAATTAATAGTATATGTGCGTCAGAGCGGCGTAATGTGTCGTAGGACGGAATTATACTGAAAATTCAACTATGTATCTAACTAAAATGCTTTATCGTAATGAGTGTTATCATGATGTAACAATTCCTTTAATACTATATTATTATTACCGTTTAATAACTGGGTGTCCATGTGGAGCAAAGAAAAATATTGTATTAATCTAGAATGAGACTTGTGTATGAATGATAGCAACAATTTTGTGTAAAAGACGCAAGAGAACAGGATGTTTACCATGTTGTGTAAACAGTGCACGTGATCACCCAATTTACCCTCCCTCCCCTTGGTAAATTACCCTATTGACGCTGCGTAAGCCACATTATAGGTACAGACGTCGTTATCTGAATGAAAATCAAGAAATACATTAGTGATCAAACATCCTATTGCACGTAAAGAGGGAAAGATAAGAGAATAGAGAGGAAAAACTGTTCGTTATTAGTGATGAAAAAACGTGGCTCCTGGACTATTATCTCGGCGGGACGGTGACACCATAGTAACAACGCTACAGTGGCACACCAATACCGCTTTACAGTGGCACTATAGTAACAGCTTGTAAGAGTGGCACCATATTAAAACCATGTTATAGTGGCGCCATTGTTCTGTGTCCATAACACAACCTCTCCGAAACACATCTTCCTAATACTGCCACAAGACACATTAAGTCGCAAATAACCAGTACACTACACAGGTATGTTCAAGGAAGCGAGACCTCAAGAAGTCCACTAATGAGCGAAGAATTACACCAAGACACGGTAAAGGATATTCACACCTCAACAAATCACTCCAACTTCTCACAAGTTGTGTAACAAACAAGGCCTTCCATGAAACAGCATCCAGCTAGAGGAAGGCAAGTCAGTGAATGTTAACAAACTATGGCAAAGATGTTGTCTTTTAGCGTGTAGCACAACGTCGAATGTTATAAAAAAACACGAAATTATAATGTAGAAATGTGTCTGCAATTATATCTAACTCGTTAAGAAAAACATCAGTTTATAAGAGGGGCGATGTCACCAATAGCATTAGAAGACTTTGTTCATGTTATTGAGAATTAATAGAACAAATATTACTTTGCTACAATATTCAATTTTGAATAGTTTCCAATTAGATATCTATGAATTCGTCAGACATGTCAACGTTTTTAGTAAATTACAACCGTGCAAATTTATATAAACTTTTATCAATGAATACATCTTATACGATGCAACGGGACAAATACGATGATATAATAAATAAATAAATTAAAAAATTGTTGGTGACAAGTTTAATTACCAACCTCAGCAATAGTGCATCACATAGAGGCCAGATAGTTTACCCATATAGTTTCACTTCAGCCTCTTAACCTTAAAACGGAGTAAAACTTACGCGATGAATAGATAATATTCATTAAAATGCAATCTCATGAACACAACGCACACGAACACACGTACACTCGTAACACTGTCATCCTCCCCCAACCCTCCTGCTGGGGTAGGACGGACCCTCCTGCTCTCCCTCATCCCTTTGCGAAATATACCATGTCATTTATTTACACTTTACTTTGTAGTATAATACGTGCTGTACCCACATAGTTGTTAGTACCCCGGGATTTACTCTCACTTATCACAAACTCTATGCGTTCATCGTCCTCAATATCACATCCTTATTACAATGTATTTTTTTTCAACTCTTAGTGACCATCATGAACATTAGGGTCTTCTTCATTTTGTTGTGTTCGTCATAATCTTCAATGTAAATACTAATCACTCACATTAAGACTTACTCGACCCTCTGCCTGGCTTTACTTACAGTACTCCAAGGAATTTTCACGCCCCGTTCCTTCCACTTCCCAGTTAACACATGACAGCAGTGTATTGTTGAAATAAAATTAATGTGGTGTTAAAAATGTCGGGAGCTCCATTCACCTCCACAGACTTACGCGACTGTGACACAGAGTACAATAACACGATTTAAAACGACTAGTGTGTATCGCTGCCTCAACTTGTGTGGGCCGATGTCTTATGGTTCACACGATCTTGTCAACTCTGTAAACCCCCACACAGTAAATATATTGTGGTCAGACTTGCAGGTCATTTGTCTTACACAACAACGTCCTTTCACCTCCCTCTTTCCTTCTTCTTCCTCCTCCCGATATTTTCTATTTGATTTTCGTTCTGTTTACTGACGGAAATGAGGAAGAAAGAGAAGTTTATGGTTGTTAGATAAAGTTACTCGTATTTCCACGGCCTAAGCATATTTGCACTACTGAATTATGTAAAGAAACTTAATAACTCTGACATAAGAGAAAGAGTACAGTATATACAATAATTATGTTTAAGAAGGGGGGGGGATGTATAAGCTGGAATAATTATACATATCTTGTTTACATAGAATGGATATAATCATTGTGCTGCTTTTCATCTAATGAATTATATGCGTACAAAACTTGGGGGGAAAGGCGTACTCTCATTTTTGGCGAAAGGTGTGCAACAGTGGTTCATAAAACCACTTTCTAGTTAGCTTTCTCGTGAAAAATATACTTTCTCCATTTTGAATTGTCGCTTACACTTAATGAAATCATTGTCTGTTGAAAATTTGCCTTGTGAAGATGCGATGTACTTAAGAGATATAAATCATAATAAATCATATCCTAAGTTCGTGAAACTGGATTAAAAAAAAGGCCTTAGTTGAGGAAATTTTATCAGGTTTGGGACATGATGGAATATGAAGCCAGACCGGCGCAAACTCAGTAAGCCCAAATATTTACATTAGCACCCCTCCCCAACCATCCCGAGTACAAAATTCATTTACATGAGCATAAGATGAACGTGTCCCCCACCCAGTCTCCTCCCATCAAGACTCTCCTAGAGTTACTTCAGACGCAGAAATGTTATCCAGGAACTGTCAGCTGATGGAGTGTGAGCACAATATAATGGATGGGTCAGTAACATGGGAATATTTTTCACCAGCACACAAGCGTCATTTTCTGCCCACATGAACAGGTTTATCGTAAACTTTAGCAGTAAATTAATGTTACAGTTCAACTATTTTATTCATGAATATTCAGTAACTTCAGTGTTTTATTATTTTCATCTAAACTGCAAAAACAAAAATAATAACATCTGGGTCCACTTTGATATGAATTTCAGTTAACTCACATTTATTACTATAGACCGAATCGTGTTTAAATAATAAGCTGGCGACAACCATATAGGTGGAATACCTGTGCAGTACAGTATTTGATGAAACACCTACGATCATCAGACACCTGTACAGACAAAACACAAAATTCTCGCCCATATGACACCTGTACATTATACAACATAAAAAACGTCTACGTGACAACTATACAGTACATGGTCAAATACAACATCAACATTCAAGTGAGACAAACCAGTACACACGTCCTTGTAACACCTATAACACAATACTACACATACGATCACCTGATACAGACACTTTAATCTACACAACACAGATGACCATATGATACTATTGCACTATACATTTCAATCCAGCACCTATATATGAAGCAACACACATGCCCTGTAACACATGTTCAAGGCAGAAACACATAAGCTATTGCGACACCATCACATGACACTACACAGCACACACGGTCTTGTACAAAACACAACCGGCTGTATATGACCATATGACTCCTGTACTGTATATGACTTGATAAACACGTACAGTACAAGTTACACTTGAGCATATCACATTAAAACACACACGATCATATGACACCTACACTGAACGTTATACAAAACACGTGCCATTATAACACAACACAACACAAACGACCAAGTGATGCCTCCAAATATCACAACAGAACAAATTTAATACTCAACAGTATAATTATTATCTAAAGACTGAATATTCACGAAAAAAAACCTTGTATCTTTTCTGGTTTATATATGCCAAGTGGATCTGCGTAAATATATACACTAACACACACATACACACAAACACACCCACACATGGTAATAAATGCGCCATAACCTACCGTGTTGACCACAAAACCTTAACAACACAACCAAGGAACACTTCAATCATTCCCTGTATAAGTGTAGAATGCCACAGTAACATTAGCAGAAAATCATCTTCATACTAGCAAATGTTGGCTGTATATCCTGTGTAACCACAGTGTAACCGTGGTAGCCTCACAGTGAGACTGTGATAGCCTCACAGCGAAACAGTGGAAGCCTCACAGTGTAGCCGTGGTAGCTTCACAGTGTGATTGTGGTAGCCTCACAGTGTGATTGTGGTAGCCTCACAGTGTGATTGTGGTAGCCTCACAGTGTGATTGTGGTAGTCTCACTGTGTAACTGTGGTAGCCTCGCAGTGTGACTGTGGTTGCCTCAGTGTGATTGTGGTAGCCTCATAGAGTGATTGTGGTAGCCTCAGAGTGATTGTGGTAGCCTCACTGTCTAACTGTGGTAGCCTCACAGTAACTGTGGTAGCTTCACAGTGTCCGTGGTAGCCTCACAGTGTGAATGTGGTAGCCTCACAGTGTGCCTTTCGTAGCCTCACAGTGTGACTGTGGTAGCCTCATAGTGTGAGTGTGGTAGCCCCATTGTGCCTGTGGTAGCCTCAGAGTGTGTCTTTGGTAGCCTCCTAGTATGTCTGTAGAAACCTCACAGTGTGACAACGGCAATTAATTAACTTTTGCGTCAACACAATGGACAGAGGAAGTTTTATCGGCAGGTATGAGGCGGAAGTCAATATGTGAGAAAGACAAAAGAAAAAAGAATCACATACAAACGGATGAAAGATAAAAAGAGACATGTCTCGTAGACAAGAACAAAGGGGACCAATAAAGAGGTTCGTTTGAGGTGTTGTTTATGTTTTTATCTTGTTAATGAAGGACCGACCCTTTAGGATATGACAACAATCGGATGATTTTTCCGTGAATTAAAAACAAATCTCTTGGCAATCAAATAGAACCCATAATGCCTGGAGGCCACACAATAGACGGACAGACAAAGAACACAAACATGTTATAAATTTCGCAATCAAAATGATGGTTACGTTGCCTCACACTTAGCCAGCAACTCATCTCATCTACCAACTTTAATGAGTCTCTGGTGGTGAAGTGAGGGTGTGGCTTGACAGCATCGTCTGTCAATTAAAACCTTATATTAAAATTCTAACAGATGGTGGCTGTTTATCCTGTATAACATGCGTGGTCTAACTAATGCTGTTGTTATAACCACTAGCTGTGAATATTTTACGTTATTAAGGATCTTCCTATGTGTTTACGGGTTGACACGCTTACATACACACACAAAGAGAAAGAGAGAAAGAGAGAAAGCGCGTGTGTGTGTGTTATGTATCGTACCAGGTAGAACAAATAACCAATTAATCTTACCTACCAGCAAAATTTTGTTTGTCAGATAGGTTGGACAATTTTACAATTTCGATTCTGATTGAAACAATATTGATCCAATCAGACCTTAACTAGCAAATTGAAAGTGGATTTTTGTCCATTGTGTATATATATATATATATATATATATATATATATATATATATATATATATATATATATATATATATATATATATATATATATATATATATATATATATATATATATATATATATATATTTATTTATTTATTTATTTATCTTTGGATACGTCAAAATTGGTCATAGATGATCATGTTGTTAATCATAACACAAGTAAATGAATACTTTCACAGAAAATCTCACCTAATCTTGCCTTACCTAGTCTGCTCAGCAAATCTTACCAAATACGAATTAATTTCCATTAAGTTGTAACAATAAAAGGTTATCCCTATTTAGCAAAAATGGTAATTACCGTAACATAGACACACAAAGGGGCAGTTTCGCCTGTACTGCACTTGATCATCTTCATTTTACCCAACTGTAAAGTTAGGTACTCAATCACAGCTGGGTGAACTAAGGGTGCCCCGAGGGTGAACCAGAGACCTATCTAAACCCTTTAAGAGACTTTGTCTACCCAGCAAGTTTATATGTTTTCTGTTCATTGGCGAAGAACAAAATCGACAGTTTCAAGAGGATGCAGCCATGTGCGTCCAAATTCCAGTAAAAAAAAAAAAAAAAGCTTTCTTCTTTGGTTGTGGTCCTGAAAACTGAAGAGCCTATGGTGAACAAGACAACGTGATGTTAAAGGAAGAGCCAGATAAACAAGAGACTTCCTCCTCGTTCCAGGGAGGATCTCCATGGTCTGACTGAATCCAAATTCAGTCCCGTATTGCGAAAAGTACAATGAAAAATGAGTTTTGCATATCGTGATACATTCTGGACCCGATCTTTGGTAATCAAAAGAAACGCTGGACAACATGTCAGTTCTAAGAGGATGCATGATGCTGGAATAATGTAATAATGGCGTAAAGGAATTCAAAGTTCCGGAAGTTGATCGAGTTAATGATATACACAAGTGATTATTTACATCAGGAAAATTTCCCAAGTGACTATATACAACAAACGTGATCCCGACCTTCAACACGGGAGATAACGGCGACTTACTTAGTTAGAGGAGACACAAGACTCACGAGCGAGTACAAAAACGACGATATCTGATACAAAAAACTGACTTAGACATACCTGAAGTGTGATGTGTTGCGTGTTACGGTCCTTCGAGGAGTTGTTAACTTTCACAGACCTGGGAAAAAAAAAGTCATATTAAGGAGAAAGTCGCCACTTACTGTATACCGCGTTATATATTGGCAGGATCTGAAGGATGTGTTTGTTCTAAAGTAAAAATAGTAATTAGGTGGAAGAGGATTAAATGATGACTATGAACCTACAGTAGAACCTTTAAAAGTGTTCTTACGATACAGAAACAGTTTGTGGGTTTAGTTGGTTCTTGTTGTCTGTCATCAATAGTGGTTTAGACCGAATTGATGGAGGGTCACATATGTGGTCCACTGAGAAGATGGAAGGTCACTATGTGGCCCACCGAATTGATGGAAGGTCACTATGTGGCCCACTGAGATGATGGAAGGTCACTATGTGGCCCACCGAATTGATGGAAGGTCACTATGTGGCCCACTGAGATGATGGAAGGTCACTATGTAGCCCTCTGAGATGATGGAAGGTCACTATGTGGCCCACCGAATTGATGGAAGGTCACTATGTGGCCCACTGAGAAGATGGAAGGTCACTATGTAGCCCTCTGAGATGATGGAAGGTCACTATGTGGCCCACCGAATTGATGGAAGGTCACTATGTGGCCCACTGAGATGATGGAAGGTCACTATGTGGCCCACCGAATTGATGGAAGGTCACTATGTGGCCCACTGAGATGATGGAAGGTCACTATGTGGCCCACCGAATTGATGGAAGGTCACTATGTGGTTGCATTTAAACGACAATGTGACAACACGATCTTAATCAACAGCAATTAATCGTCGGAGGATTAAAACACAAATGTGCAGCATTGCTCAGAATGTGTCAGTACTAGAAAACTGTAACATCAATGAATAATCTTGAGCTAAAACTATACAGGAAAATGTTGTTCTACTGTACCTCTATAAATACAATACAAAGAAGTACGAGAATTTGTTATCATATGTTTCTCGCGTATTGGGATGTGTTGTGGGTGATGGTTATGTAAGCAATCAATCACCCTCATGGTTACTATTTTACGGTTCTTCATGCTGGATCAAGTTGTGGCCTTGGATTCAAATTTGGATTCAAAAACTTTGGCTTTGCTCAGAAATGTCGGTAGAGACTTGAATTTACGCATAATGACATGTAAGGTATAATAACATCTGTGTAATGGGAGTATTGGCACAAAGGGGAGATGAAAAGTGACCTGGAAATTTTGGCTTTTCAGACTATTGCAAGTAGATATAATTCTTTTAAGATTTCTCTCTTTCTCTTACTCTTGCCTACATTCTTTAAGCGGAGTCTCTGGAGGGTGGTTGTCCTTCAGGTAAATCTGCTTAACAGATTGGCTGTCAGGAAGGATCTTATGGTTGTCTCGGCCACCAGACAGCCGATTTGTTGAGCTCTGCATGACAAACTTCTTTTGTGTACTAGAGTTTGTGAGAAACTGTGATTTTTGTGAAAAAGAGAGATAGATAAATAGAGAGAGAGAGAACAAGGAAGATAAACATATAGACACAAGTTGAGATAGACTGAGACCGATATAAAGACGGATAGATAACGAGAAACAGTAAGCTAGAGATGAAGACAGACAGGGAAGGTCACACGGTCAACACAAAGTTTGCAGCACTTGGGTCCTACACCAGCAGCTGGTAAAGTCTGACTGTGTGTTGTGTTGGGGAGTCATTAAGAGTCTATTTAAGTGTTTTTCTTGGTCCACTAACGACCATTGTATAATGTGTACCTGATAGGTTAAGTTCAACAATGCTGCTGGCGGAGGAACAAGATTCACACAAGGATATACGTTTGATATATTCGATGCGTTAGCACCTACATTGAGTGTCTGTCACTGACTCTAATACACACGTCCTCAGGCGGAGAAAATATAGTAAAAAAATTAATTGCGACCAATTTACTCACTCACTCACTCACTTCCTAATGGAGAAAACTTGTTATTCACAGATGGAGGAAAACTAACACTCACTAACTGAAGGTGAAAACCTGACATCGGATAAATTATGTTGCTCTGGGGGCAGCGAACAACAGGTGAATTTTGGCGCTCGTCCCTTGACAGTGAATCTGTTGAACTGAAGCTGGAGCTTCAGCAAATAAGATGCTTTTACAACATGAACTGACATAATACTATACAGTGATTCTCAGTAGTAGTGTTCGATTCTTCCATGGCTGAAATCTCTGCAATTATAATTCGTTTTGCATTTGTACCAGTACTGTTGTTTCTCTGTTGACAACGTGAAAGGGACATAATATGTATCGTTGAGACTGTTCCATTATATAGCAAACTTATAAACAAAATATGTTTCATCATTAATGTCGACTACAATATCCAGTACGAACATCTTTCTTAGTGGCTCTTTAGACAACTGTATGTACAGGTTTAATGTTCACCGCGACACCTCTAAGTGTGGTCGATATAAGCTTCACTATAGTGTGAAGACTGAGTTAAGACGTCAACTTCAATGTCAGACTATCGATACACATCTTTTACAACTAGAATAACTAACAACTATCGTTAATAATACAGTAATGCATTTACCTCAATTGACCTCAATCATGATATTTTACCCGAAACTCCTACCCTCCCTCAGCCATTACCACCTCCTTCCATCACACCCAACCCT